>NC_136268.1:14373221-14463221 GCF_964187855.1 Myxine glutinosa
ATATATATATATATATATATATATATATATAATATATATATATATATATACACACATGAAGCGCGGTGCTGCACGCGCTAAGGCTTACGAAAAGAGCAAGCGGACAACGCGGTTCATAACAAAAGAGTCTTTATTAAAAGAACTCAAACTGCAGCACTGGTCTCTCCGGGCTGCGCGCCCCGTGTATATCCTGAGGCCACGCCTCTCTCTCGGGCGTGGCCCACCCCCACTTGGTGTGCGGGGTGATGTCACCACGCCAGTGCTTTCGTGTCCGCCACATCGGCATCATTGTTGACGTTTTTGTGACGACTGTCATCAAATGGAAAAGTAATATATCTTAACGGAAAAGAAAAAGCGAATTTTTAAAATATGTCGACATTTTCCCCGACTGTTATTTTAGGCGGTGTATTTTTGTGTATCATCATGGCGTGATTTAAAAATATATATCTCTGCATTTTCCCGTGTGTGCATGAATGTTCTCAATTATTTCTGACATCGAGTCTAAAACCATCGATAAAAATTAAATCAGATGGTGAATTCGATATAAAATCGTGAGGGTGACTCAATGAATGGGCTTTATGTTACAGGCCTTTGAGAATTCATTTCGTTCTATAAACGGAAACTTTCATCGGATTTTATTCCCATTTTTTTTCAACCGAGTCTAAAACTATGTTAGCGACTGTTAAAAATGAAATGATATATCGAATTTGAGTTGAAATAAACCTGTGTGAGAGAGAAAGACAGCGCAGGCCTAACTAAACAGGCCTCAAAGCTATTCGAGTTAATAAAATGGTGGATATTTGTTTACATGAGGCCTCTCCAAGAATGGGTGGAGCTATGGGTGGAGCAACTCTGCAAACGGAGTAAGCCACACCCCGGACAGACAGACAGACAGACAGACAGACAGACAGAATCACCTTCGCCTATTATAATATAGATTATGTTCATCAAACATTCATGGGTTGGTGGAGGAAATGAACATTTCCTGAGAATAATTTTATCATCTATGTAAATGAAACCCACTATGTTTGGATTTCATGATGCCTCATATAATGAAAAGACAACATGAGTAAAGTAATTGAAAATCACTCATGTACCTGAATTGCAAAACTTCTACCATAACATTGTGCTCTGAGTTAAGGTGTGTATCATTAATAAGAGTGCACAGTGTTTGCCCATCTTGCAGGTTTAAGGCAAACATCCGTGTGCATGTCTTGAAAAACTTTTATGATCACATCGTGTTCTGAGTTAAGGGGGTTGTATTATGACGCAAGGTGTTTGTCAAGCTTGGATTTAAGGTTGTTTAATTCATCTAACAGTACAGGCACAAAAAAAACGAACTGCGAGCACTGATGATAATGCTTCCGTTTTCGGTTTTGCCGGCGAGGTTGTGGGTTTTTCCAAGCTCTCCACGTTACGAAAGTTAAGAAATTTTCCCATATGTATTTTTGTCAAAAATGTATTTTTATTTTACGGTGCGAGTGCCTACTGTGTGTTTCTAGTTCTATCTCAGTGTAAATCGTGCATACCTGTGTATAATCATCGGTTGGTTCCTGCCGCGTTTTTCAGGCCTGGATTTCCAAGCCTCGAGGCTTTGTTGTCTCCTCTCGGCGGTCGTTTGTGGTCCATTTACTTTCGCTCTCTCACTGTTTTTTCAGTCTTTTTTTCATCCCATACTTCCCCGAACAGCTTACACTTTGTTTGAAGTCTTAACCCCCCCCCCCCTCCAAAAAATTAAATAAATAAATAAATTCCTTCTCTCCCCGTGTTCGTTCATTCTTCGACCACATATTTCGCCCCACCCGTTTTTTTTCTCTCCTTCCTTCATAACTCAACCCTCTCCAGCCGACACCTTTCTAATTCCAGTTCTCACCATACTTCTTCAACTTTATCCTTCTTCCTCTGATCCATTTTCACCTAACCTTCAAAAAAATATTAACGAAGAATTTAAAAAGTAGGCCTCTCCTCCGGGACAAACACATTTGCGTATACACCTCCCTGTTCCTTCGTTCTCTGCTCTCCTGGCTGTCAATCTCCTATTCTTCGATTCCTGCTTGTGAACCCATGCTGGAATCATTAATCCACCTGAGGAATCCTTCATGCCCTCATTTAGGGAATTTCCCCAGATAGTTTTCACGGTTTAGTTTTAAAATGTTTAAATTTTCCCCTGAAGTGTTTTATTGTTGCATATGATAACAAAATTTTCTTCTTGTTCTTTAAAAGGTTGTTTTCGATTTGCTCACGAATCTCTTCATTTCAAATAAAAATTCAATCTTGCAGTTCTTCCTTCCTACATTCCCTAAGCTCACCTGCATTCCACCCGTCCAACGTTTTCAAACGGATCTCTGACTCGAAAATCACAAGAAACTCATTTTGCAATAAATGATCGTTTTCCATTAATCATCCAACACTTTCGGAAATTCAAATTCATCCTTCCCCTCCTAAACTCCCCCCTTACCCATCCCTTTCAAATCTCCCCCCTTGCCCCTCTCCTCCAAAACTTCCCCCTCACGCCTCCCCTCCTAAATCCCCTCCTCACTCCTCAATTTCAAAACTCCTGCCTCCCCGCTCCCCTTCAATTCTTCCCACCCTCCTTTTTTCTCCAAATTCTACCCTATCACCACTCCTCTCCTCAAAGCATCCTCCGCGCTTCCTCTCCCTTCCAACTCTGA
The DNA here is from genome assembly GCF_964187855.1 of Myxine glutinosa. Lineage (NCBI taxonomy): Eukaryota > Metazoa > Chordata > Myxini > Myxiniformes > Myxinidae > Myxine > Myxine glutinosa. The sequence continues at coordinate 14,375,894 of NC_136268.1, forward strand.
CCTCCATCTCCTCCAACCTTCTTCCTCGCTCTTCCCCCCCTCAAACAACACCTCATTGTGCCTCATCCAATCACCATCAAACCTTTTGTCCTCCTCCTCCTCCTCCTCCTCCTCCTCCTCCTTCCCTTTCTCCTAGCTTTTCTGAAATCTCTGACACACTATCAACAGCTCTCCCGACCTCCCCTCCTCTTCCTCATATTACCCTACCCCTCCCCTCCCCTGACCTGCATCGGATGCTCCTCCTTCCTCTTCCTTAACGTTATGGACCTCAAACATCCGGGGCCTTCGCTCATACCTGATTGACCTCTCCATACAAGTTGCTTCTGACAAACAAGACTTAATCTGCTTAACAGAAACTTTCCTCTTTCAAGATGTCTCTGATTCCTTAATATCTCTCCCTAGTTTTTTTTTTTTTTTTTTTTTTTTTTTTTTGTATACAATATCGAGGCTCGTGAAAGAGCGAACATTAATCACACAGAAAGACAAACCGACACATAAAACATATAACATAGGGAGCGGTAGACAAGATGGGGAGAGAGGGGGAAGGACACAAACACAACATTTGAGAGCAGGGACCGAGAGACATGGAGACATCGAGAGATCTGAGAGAGGGCGAGGGCTTTGGGGGAGGGGGGGGCGTGGGAAGGGGGCAGTGGGAGAGGTATAAAACATATGGACACTGCCAGGACTTCCAGGAAAGAAGTTGGAATTTCAAACAAGGTGGATCTGGGGTGAATTAGCGGGGGTAGAAAAGATCAAGGTTTTGGATGGGGGAAGATAAGAGATGGTGGTGAACAGCTGTTTTAAAGACCTGGAGGGAGGAGTGGGATTGAAGGGAGTGAGGGAGTTTGTTCCAGAGGCGGGAGAAAAGAGGAATGAAAGAGTGAAGGTGAGCGGAGAGCCGAGATTTCGGCAGTTTAACCATCAGAGGGTTGCTGGCAGATCTTGTGCGACCTGTAGGAATATTTGGGGGACAGAGCACAGAGAGAGCTGGGGGTGCAAGGCCGGAGAGGAGTCGGTAGAAGACAGAAAGACCACCTACCTGCCTGCGGTGAGTGAGTGAAAGGCCCTCAGAGATAGCTTCATCGCGGGAGATTCCAATAATTCTGAAAGCTTTGGTTTCAACAGCATGAAGCCGAGCTAGGTGTGAGGCAGGAGCACCGGCCCATAGGGGAGAACAGTATTCCATTGAGCTGCGGATGAAAGCCTTGTATGTGGTGAGGAGCTCAGGTGTGCCGAGGAAGGACTTCGCACGACGGAGGATGCCCAGTCGGCGACTGGCTTTGGAGGCCAGCTTGGAAATGTGGTTTTCCTAAGAAAGATCATGGCAGATAGTGAGATCCAAAATCTTCAGCGACAGAACTTCTTGGAGAGGATTGTTGAGAAAGTAGATGGGAGGGTTGTCCAGTCGATCTTTTCGGAGAGACATAGTAAGAGTGTGAGATTTGTCAGGATTGAAAGACATGTTCCACTTGTTTGACCAGTCTGTGATTTTGTCCAGGTCTTCAGAGAGTGAGGAGGCAGCAGACTGCCGATCTGAGGGAAGAGTAATGGAGCGGCAGAGAGTGGAGTCATCAGCAAAGAGATAGAGAGGATTTTCGAGAGAGTCAGAGAGATCATTGATGAAGACAAGAAAAAGCACGGGGCCCAGAACACTGCCTTGGGGAACTCCAGCCTGAACAGGAAGAGGAGATGAGAGAAACCCATTCAGGGCCACACGTTGACGACGACTAGAGAGGAAGTCCGCCAGCCATGCGTGGAGATTTCCATGGATACCAAAGGAGGAGAGTTTGGTGAGCAGAGCGGGGTGCCAGACCGTGTCGAAGGCACGTGATATGTCGAGGGAGACAGCTCTAATTTCCTGTTTGGCATTGAGGACCTCCATCCATTGTTGAGACAGCAGAAGCAGCATGTCCAGAGTAGAGTGACCTGGTCTGAAACCAAATTGATGATCAGAGATCAAGCCATTGGAGAAGAGGAAAGATTTCATATCAGAAGCAATGATGGATTCCATGACTTTGCTGATAATTGGGAGAAGGCTGATTGGTCTGTAGTTGCTAGGATCTGTTTTTGCACCTTTTTTGTGCAAAGCGGTGATGTTGGCTGATTTCCAAGCAGATGGCAGTTGACCTTGAGCAAAAGAGAGGGTGAAGAGAACAGAGAGAGGGTGAAGAGAACAGAGAGAGGGTGAGATAGAGCAGCAGAGCAGGATTTTAGGACCCGTGGGCTGATGCCGTCGGGTCCAGTTGCAGAATCAGAGTCGAGGGTTGACAGAAACTTTTCCACCTTGTCAGGAGGAAAGGACACGGAGTCCAGGAGCAGCAGGGTACGACTGGGTATGGTGGGTACAGAGAGGGATGGGTTTGGGACACAAGATTTAGAGGCAAACACAGAGTTGAGGCATTCAGCTTTTTCACGTGCGGAGTCAGCTGTGTAGCCGTTTGAGGTAAGGGAGGGGATGGAGGGGGAACAAACACCAGAAACGGATTTGACCAGACGCCACCAGGATTTGGAAGAGGGAGACAGATAAGATAGTTACTCCCTCCTTCGGTATGATAGACCTGAGCCTTGTCCTGGAGGTGGTGTTGCTGTCTTTATCAAAAACTCTCTTCCTCACTCTCCCTGCACTGCCCTCTCTCCACCTCACCGCCAGGAGTACCTCTGGCTACGGCTTCCTCTCCGCTCTCACCTTTTGTTCATATGTGTGTTGTACCATCCACCAAACAGTGATGACTCCATCTACATCTCGCTGTCTGATAACATGAACCAACTTCTATCGACTCATCCCAACGCTCTCTCTTCCTCATGTTACGTGGTCCTCCCGGTGACTACCTGGTCTCTGTGACCCCCGGACCGTGAGAGGAACCCCGCCAGAAAGATATATGATTTATACGCTTTCGTAACGCAATCAATATGAATTCCAGTCAAGAAGAAACCTCACACCAAGGATCCGGATTAATCAATAATATATTCCCAATCAATCAACAACAATCAACAATCAATCAACAATATTACTAAGATGGCCATCTCATATATTTCCCCCCTTTCCCCACTCATGACACCCTCAATAGTCACTGTCCCTCACAATGTCTCTGGGCCCCTCCAGACCAAGGGAAGGTCGACTTCTCCGCACACGGGCAGTTGAACGGACCCCTGGCTGACGTGCTCCCAACGTGCGCGTCATGTACCGGGAACAGCTGCTGCCGCGGACACCTCCTCGGCAAGCCACCGAGGTCGGAGCCCGTGATCGCGGCCTCTGGGCTGTGAACGGCTCGCAAAGCGCGCGAGGCCCAAGGTGCGACCCGTACACGCCCTCGGAGGCGTCGAGGCGAATAGTGCCGGACGCTTGGTTCCTTCCAGGAACCCACGGTAACCTGACACGTAACAGGCAATCACCCCGGGCAGGTAACTCCTCTCGCCAGACGGGCTTTTCAAACTCAGCGTTCCAAAGCAGGTAAAGATCGACTCGGCTCGCGTCGGAGCTGGTCGAGGATCAAGATGGCCGCTTCTCTCCCGACCTTGTCTCTTTTTCTCTTCCGGTTTACGATCCCGTTTCCGGTCTCAGTCTTACCAGGAGCGCTTCTCACCATTTAACCACAACAACCTTTAATGGAATAAACATTAATAAGAATTCTCCCCATTTAACCACAACAACCTTTAATAGAATAAACATTAATAAGAAACGACCTGACTAGTAATTCACATAAATCCGGAATTCGTAACTCATATGTGGTGATTTCAACTGTGATCATGCCAGCTGGCTGGGTGTGGGTTCCCTCTCTCACCAGCCATGGCTCCTCAGCAAAGAACTTCTGTGACTCATTGGGACTGACACAATCTGTCAATTTCCCGACCCGGACCTCAGTCAACGGAGTATCTTCTCTTCTAGACCTGGTTATGACTAACTTCCCTGCAAATGTCTGCTGCTCTTCTGCTCCAATTGGCTCTTCTGATCATTTCCTTGTTAAAGTGGACATCTCTCTGGCCATTCTCAGATAGACTCTTCAGCGCCCGCGAATCTGGCATTTCACTCAGGCCACCTGGCACGGTCTTCAAGCAGCCATCAATCATCTGGACTGGTCTCCCATCTCTACCGCCTCTGACATCAACTCATCCTGGGGATTCTTCCAAAGAAAACTGCTCTCTCTCATGCACAGATTCATCCCATCCCGTCTTCAGTTGTCATACCCTTCCTCCCGTCCATGGTACACGGAATCTTGTGGTGAGGCAGTTGCCCTGAAACAACTTGCCTTCGCCTCCGGGAAAGCAAATCCAACTGAAGGAAATCTCATTTCCTTTCACAAAGCCCGAAACAAGTGTGTCCACCCTCAGGAGAGCCAGGAAACAATATCTCTCTTCTCTCAAGAGTGAACTCTCAAACCTGTCTCCCTCTTCCAAATCCTGGTGGCGTCTTGTCAAATCTGTTTCTGGTTTTGCTTTCCCTCCATCCCCTACCTTACCTCAAACGGCTACACAGCTGACTCCACATGTGAAAAAGCTGAATGTCTCAGCTCTGAGTTTGCCTCAAAATTTTGTGTCCCAAACCAGTCTCTCTCTGTACACACTGTACCCAATCGTACCCAGCTGCTCGTGGACTCTGTGACCTTCTCTCCTGACAAGGTGGAGAAGTTTCTGTCAATCCTCGACTCTGATTCTGCAACTGGACCAGACGGGGTCAGCCCAGGGGTCCTAAAATCTGCTCTGCTACTCTTTCACAACCTCTCTCTGTTCTCTTCACCCTCTCTTTTGCTCAAGGTCATCTGCAATCAGCTTGGAAATCAGCCAACATTACCGCTGTACACAAAAAATGTGCAAAAACAGATCCTAGCAACTACAGACCAATCAGCCTTCTCCCAATTATCAGCAAAGTCATAGAATCCATCATTGCTTTGGATATCAAATCCTTCCTCATCTCCAATGGCTTGATCTCTAATCATCAACTTGGTCTCAGACCAGGTCACTCTACTCTGGACATGCTGCTTCTGCTGTCTCAACAATGGATGGAGGTCCTCAATGTCAAACAGGAAATTTGAGCTGTCTCCCTTGACATATTATGTGCCGAAGATACGGTCTGACACCCTGCTCTGCTCACCAAACTCTCCCCCTGTGGTATCCATGGAAATCTCCACGCATGGCTTGTGGACTTACTCTCTGGTCGTAGCCAACGTGTGGTCCTGAATGGATTTCTCTCATCTCCCCTTCCTGTTCAGGCTGGAGTTCCCCAACGCAGTGCTCTGGGCCCTGTGCTTTTTCTGGTCTTCATCAATGATCTATCCGACTCTGGAAAATCCTCTCTGTCTCTTTACTGATGACCCCACTCTCTGCCGCTCTATACCTCATCCCTCAGATCGGCAGTCTGCAGCATCCTCACTCTCTGCAGACCTGGACAAAATCACAGACTGGTCAAACAAGTGGAACATGTCTTTCAATCCTGACAAATCTCACACCCTTACTATGCCTCTCCGAAAAGACCGTTTGGACAACCGTCCCATCTACTTTCTCAACAATCCTCTCCAAGAAGTTCTGTCACTCAAGCTCTTGGTTCTCACAATCTGCCATGATCTTTCCTGGGAAAACCACATTTCCAAGCTGGCCTAACATGCCAGTCGCTGACTGGGCATCCTCCGTTCTGTGAAGTCCTTCCTTGGCACACCTGAGCTCCTCACCACATACAGGGCTTTCATCTGCAGCTCAATGGAATACTGTTCTCCCCTCTGGGCTGGTGCTCCTGCCTCACAGCTAGCTCGGCTTCACGCTGCTGAAACCAAAGCTTTCAGAATCATTGGAATCTCCCGCAATGAAGCGAACTCCGAGGGCCTTTCACTCACTCACAACAGGCAGGTTGGTGGTCTTTCTGTCTTCTACCAACTCCTCTCCGCCCTTGACCCCCAGCCCTGTCTGTGCTCTGTCCCCCAAATATTCCTACAGGTCGCACAAGATCTGCCAGGAACCCTCTTCAGGTGAAACTGCCAAAATGAAGACTCTCTGCTCACCTCCACTCTTTCATTCCTGTTTTCTCCCGCCTCTAGAACAAACTCCCTCACTCTATTCAATCCCACTCCTCCCTCCAGGTATTTAAAACAGCTGTTCACCACCGTCTCTTGTCTTCCCCCATCCAAAACCTTGATCTTTTCTACCCCCGTTAATTCACCCCAGATCCACTTTTTTGAAATTCCGACTGCTTTCCTGGAAGTCCTAGCAGTGTACATGTGTTTTATACCTCTCCCACCTCCCCCCCCCCCTTCCCATGTCTCCTCCCCCAAGCCCTCTCCCTCCCACAGATCTCCCGGTGTCCCTGCTCTCAAATGTTCTACTTGTGTGCTTCCCTCTCTCTCCCAATCTTGTCTCCCGCTCCCTTTATCTCATGTTTTATGTGTCAGTTTGTATTTTTGTGATTAATGTTAGCTCTTACACGAGCCTCGATCTTGAATACAAAAAATAACAAGTGAATCCACTTGGATTCCGCCCAGGTTGGCACATGGAAATTATGATGTAGCATAATTATCATCTCGGGTCAAGATTTGAAATTATGCCATGGTTTTTGTAAAATTGCTACTAGTATTCACATTATGTTCACATTCATTCACATTCACAGGGTCCTCTGGGTCCTCTGGGCATTTGGGTCCTCTGGGTCATTTTCTGGTCTGGGTCTGGCAAATTTTCATTGACATTTGCCCAGTTTCAACTTTTATTGACCCAGAGGGTCATTTGGGTCCTCTGGGTCATTTGGGTCCTCTGGGTCATTTGGGTCCTCTGGGTCATTTGGGTCCTCTGGGTCATTTGGGTCCTCTGGGTCATTTGGGTCCTCTGGGTCATTTGGGTCCTCTGGGTCCTCTGGGTCCTCTGGGTCCTCTGGGTCATTTGGGTCCTCTGGGTCATTTGGGTCCTCTGGGTCATTTGGGTCCTCTGGGTCATTTGGGTCATTTGGGTCCTCTGGGTCATTTGGGTCCTCTGGGTCATTTGGGTCCTCTGGGTCATTTGGGTCCTCTGGGTCATTTGGGTCCTCTGGGTCATTTGGGTCCTCTGGGTCATTTGGGTCCTCTGGGTCATTTGGGTCATTTGGGTCCTCTGGGTCATTTGGGTCCTCTGGGTCATTTGGGTCCTCTGGGTCATTTGGGTCATTTGGGTCCTCTGGGTCCTCTGGGTCATTTGGGTCCTCTGGGTCATTTGGGTCCTCTGGGTCCTCTGGGTCATTTGGGTCCTCTGGGTCATTTGGGTCCTCTGGGTCATTTGGGTCCTCTGGGTCATTTGGGTCATTTGGGTCCTCTGGGTCCTCTGGGTCCTCTGGGTCCTCTGGGTCATTTGGGTCCTCTGGGTCATTTGGGTCCTCTGGGTCATTTGGGTCCTCTGGGTCATTTGGGTCATTTGGGTCATTTGGGTCCTCTGGGTCATTTGGGTCCTCTGGGTCATTTGGGTCCTCTGGGTCATTTGGGTCCTCTGGGTCATTTGGGTCCTATATTCCTATCCTATAACATATATATCCTATAACCTATCCTTTATATATCCTATATCATATAACATATATCCTATATATCCTATAACATAACATATAACAAATATATCCTATATTATGTACTAGCGAGCGGCCGCGTACCAGCCAAAGGGGTAGCCCATGGTTAGCCTAAATATAGATTTGATGACGTCATGTTTACACATCTGAGCGACAGAAACTGTCTACACATCTGAGCGACAGAAACGTCTACACATCTGAGCGACAGAAACGTCTACACTGTTGGAGCTTCACTTTTGGAGCGACAGAAATTCCCAGGCAAACGCTATAACGCACCAGGTTTACAACCTGTGCGTTAATAATGGGTAAACCACTAAAACACCCACTTGTTCACATGTGTAAATCACTAAAACACCCACTTGTTCACATGTGTAAACCACTAAAACACACAGTTGTTTTTCCATGTGTAAACCACTGAAACACCCTCTTGTTCACATGTGTAAACCACAACACACCCACTTGTTGACATGTGTAAACCACTGTTTATATGTGTATACGACTAAAACACACAGTTTTTACATGTGTAAACCATTAAAACACCCACTTGTTCACATGTGCAAAAACCACTAAAACACCCAGTTGTTCACATGTGTAAACCACTAAAACACCCACTTGTTCACATGTATAAACCACTAAAACACCCAGTTGTTTATATGTGTAAACCACTGGAACACCCCAGTTGTTTACATGTGCAAACAACTAAAACACCCAGTTGTTAATATGTGTAAACCACGAGAACACCCAGTTATATACATGTGTAAACCACGAGAACACCCCAGTTGTTTACATGTGTAAACCACTAGAACACCTCAGTTGTTTACATGTGTAAACCACGAAAACACAGAGTTGTTTGCATGTGTAAACCAAGAAAACACCGAGTTGTTTGCATGTGTAAACCACGAAAACACCGTGTTGTTTGCATGTGTAAATCACTAAAACACCCAGTTGTTTGCATGTGTAAACCACGAAAACACAGAGTTGTTTGCATGTGTAAACCACGAAAACACCCCAGTTGTTTACATGTGTAAACCACGAAAACACCCCAGTTGTTTGCATGTGGAAATCACTAAAACACCCCAGTTGTTTACATGTGTGAACCACTAAAACACCCAGTTGTTTGCATGTGTAAACCACTAAAACACCCAGTTGTTTGCATGTGTAAACCACGAAAACACCCCAGTTGTTTACATGTGTAAACCACGAAAACACCCCAGTTGTTTACATGTGTGAACCACTAAAACACCCAGTTGTTTGCATGTGTAAACCACTAAAACACCCAGTTGTTTGCATGTGTAAATCACTAAAACACCCCAGTTGTTTACATGTGTAAACCACGAAAACACCCCAGTTGTTTGCATGTGTAAACCACGAAAACACAGAGTTGTTTGCATGTGTAAACCACGAAAACACCCCAGTTGTTTGCATGTGTAAACCACGAAAACACAGAGTTGTTTGCATGTGTAAACCACTAAAACACCCCAGTTGTTTGCATGTGTGAACCACTAAAACACCCAGTTGTTTGCATGTGTAAACCACTAAAACACCCAGTTGTTTGCATGTGTAAACCACTAAAACACCGAGTTGTTTACATCTGTAAACCACTAGAACACCCCAGTTGCATGTTGTTGTCTATATTGCTCACATTGTTATTCTGTACCACAGTGTGAATGTTGTTGATCACATGGCTACTCTGTATCACAGTGTGAATGTTGTTGATCACATGACTACTCTGCACCACAGTGTGAATGTTGTTGATCACATGACTACTCTGCACCACAGTGTGAATGTTGTTGATCACTCACGGCTACGTTGCGGATTTGAGACCCTGCGAACCAACGAAGCTGTTCCATAAGAGCAACAAAGGGAGCGGCCTGGCAGCGTTTCAGCTTGGGTACTGCATCCTGGAGCTCCGCCTTTACCTGTGCAATACGACAGGATGCACCAATATGGAGACCTGCAAAGAGGGTGAAAGTTTGCTCAATGTGGCATCGACAAGCTTTGTTTATAACACCTCATCCTCAATGTGGCATCTACAAGGTTTGTTTATAACACCTCATCCTCAATGTGGCATCTACAAGGTTTGTTTATAACACCTCATCCTCAATGTGGCATCTTCAAGCTTTGTTTATAACACCTCATCCTCAATGTGGCATCTACAAGGTTTGTTTATAACACCTCATCCTCAATGTGGCATCTACAAGGTTTGTTTCTAACACCTCCTCCTCAATGTGGCATCTACAAGGTTTGTTTATAACACCTCATCCTCAATGTGGCATCTACAAGGTTTGTTTATAACACCTCATCCTCAATGTGGCATCTACAAGGTTTGTTTCTAACACCTCACCCTCAATGTGGCATCTACAAGGTTTGTTTCTAACACCACATCCTCAATGTGGCATCTACAAGGTTTGTTTCTATCACCTCATCCTCAATGTGGCATCTACAAGGTTTGTTTCTCACACCTCATCCTCAATGTGGCATCTACAAGGTTTGTTTCTAACACCTCATCCTCAATGTGGCATCTACAAGGTTTGTTTCTAACACTTCCTCCTCAATGTGGCATCTACAAGGTTTGTTTCTAACACCTCATCCTCAATGTGGCATCTACAAGGTTTGTTTCTAACACCTCATCCTCAATGTGGCATCTACAAGGTTTGTTTCTAACACTTCCTCCTCAATGTGGCATCTACAAGGATTGTTTCTATCACCTCATCCTCAATGTGGCATCTACAAGGTTTGTTTCTAACACTTCCTCCTCAATGTGGCATCTACAAGGTTTGTTTCTAACACCTCATCCTCAATGTGGCATCTACAAGGTTTGTTTCTAACACCTCACCCTCAATGTGGCATCTACAAGGTTTGTTTCTAACACCTCATCCTCAATGTGGCATCTACAAGGTTTGTTTCTAACACCACATCCTCAATGTGGCATCTACAAGGTTTGTTTCTCACACCTCACCCTCAATGTGGCATCTACATCTAACACCTCACCCTCAATGTGGCATCTACAAGGTTTGTTTCTAACACCTCACCCTCAATGTGGCATCTACAAGGTTTGTTTCTAACACCTCACCCTCAATGTGGCATCTACATCTAACACCTCACCCTCAATGTGGCATCTACAAGGTTTGTTTCTAACACCTCACCCTCAATGTGGCATCTACAAGGTTTCTTTCTAACACCTCACCCTCAATGTGGCATCTACAAGGTTTCTTTCTAACACCTCACCATCAATGTGGCATCCACAAGCTTTGTTTATAACACCTCATCCTCAATGTGGAATCTTCAAGCTTTGCTTTTAACACCTCATCCTCAATGTGGCATGCACAAGCTTTGCTTTTAACACCTCATCCTCAATGTGGCATCTGCAAGCTTTGTTTCTAACACCTCATCCTCAATGTGGAATCTTCAAGCTTTGCTTTTAACACCTCATCCTCAATGTGGCATGCACAAGCTTTGTTTATAACACCTCATCCTCAATGTGGAATCTTCAAGCTTTGCTTTTAACACCTCACCCTCAATGTGGCATCTACATCTAACACCTCATCCTCAATGTGGCATCCACAAGCTTTGTTTATAACACCTCATCCTCAATGTGGCATGCACAAGCTTTGCTTTTAACACCTCATCCTCAATGTGGCATCTGCAAGCTTTGTTTCTAACACCTCATCCTCAATGTGGCATGCACAAGCTTTGTTTATAACACCTCATCCTCAATGTTGCATCTACAAGGTTTGTTTCTAACACCTCACCCTCAATGTGGAATCTACAAGGTTTGTTTCTAACACCTCAACCTCAATGTGGCATCTGCAAGGTTTGTTTCTAACACCTTAACCTCAATGTGGCATCCACAAGCTTTGCTTTTAACACATCATCCTCAATGTGGCATCCGCAAGCTTTGCTTTTAACACCTCATCCTCAATGTGGCATCCGCAAGCTTTGCTTTTAACACCTCATCCTCAATGTGGCATCTACAAGGTTTGTTTCTAACACCTCATCCTCAATGTGGCATCTACAAGGTTTGTTTCTCACACATCAGCCTCAATGTGGCATCTTCAAGCTTTGTTTCTTACACCTCATCCTCAATGTGGCCTCCATAAACTTTGTTTCTAACACCTCATCCCCAATGTAGCATCTCCAAGGTTTGTTTCTCACACCTCACCCTCAAAGTGGCATCTACAAGGTTTGTTTCTAACACATCCTCAATGTGGCATCTACAAGGTTTGTTTATAACACCTCATCCTCAATGTGGCATCCACAAGCTTTGTTTATAACACCTCATCCTCAATGTGGAATCCACAAGCTTTGTTTCTTACACCTCATCCTCAATGTGGCATCTTCAAGCTTTGTTTATAACACCTCATCCTCAATGTGGCATCTACAAGGTTTGTTTCTAACACCGCCTCCTCAATGTGGCATCTACAAGGTTTGTTTCTAATACCTCATCCTCAATGTGGCATCTACAAGGTTTGTTTCTAACACCGCCTCCTCAATGTGGCATCTACAAGGTTTGTTTCTAACACCGCCTCCTCAATGTGGCATCTACAAGGTTTGTTTCTAACACCTCATCCTCAATGTGGCAATCTACAACGTTTGTTTACAACACCTCATACTCAATGTGGCATCTACAAGCTTTGTTTATAACACCTCATACTCAATGTGGCATCCACAGGCTTTGTTTATAACACCTCATCCTCAATGTGGAATCTTCAAGCTTTGTTTATAACACCTCATCCTCAATGTGGCATCCACAAGCTTTGTTTATAACACCTCATCCTCAATGTGGAATCTTCAAGCTTTGTTTATAACACCTCATCCCCAATGTGGAATCTTCAAGCTTTGTTTCTAACACCTCATCCCCTCAATGTGGCATCTGCAAGGTTTGTTTCTAACTCCTCACCCTCAATGTGGCATCTGCAAGGTTTGTTTCTTTCGCCTCATCCTCAATGTGGCATCTACAAGGTTTGTTTCTAACACCTCACCATCAATGTGGCATCTACAAGGTTTGTTTCTAACACCTCACCCTCAATGTGGCATCTGCAAGGTTTGTTTCTTTCGCCTCATCCTCAATGTGGCATCTACAAGGTTTGTTTCTAACACCTCACCCTCAATGTGGCATCTACAAACTTTGTTTGTAAAACCTCATCCTCAATGTGGCATCCACAAGCTTTGTTTATAACACCTCATCCTCAATGTGGAATCTTCAAGCTTTGCTTTTAACACCTCATCCTCAATGTGGCATGCACAAGCTTTGCTTTTAACACCTCATCCTCAATGTGGCATCTGCAAGCTTTGTTTCTAACACCTCATCCTCAATGTGGAATCTTCAAGCTTTGCTTTTAACACCTCATCCTCAATGTGGCATGCACAAGCTTTGTTTATAACACCTCATCCTCAATGTGGAATCTTCAAGCTTTGCTTTTAACACCTCACCCTCAATGTGGCATCTACATCTAACACCTCACCCTCAATGTGTCATCTACAAACTTTGTTTGTAAAACCTCATCCTCAATGTGGCATCCACAAGCTTTGTTTACAACACCTCATCCTCAATGTGGAATCTTCAAGCTTTGCTTTTAACACCTCATCCTCAATGTGGCATGCACAAGCTTTGCTTTTAACACCTCATCCTCAATGTGGCATCTGCAAGCTTTGTTTCTTACACCTCATCCTCAATGTGGCCTCCATAAACTTTGTTTCCAACACCTCATCCCCAATGTGGCATCTACAAGGTTTGTTTCTATCACCTCATCCTCAATGTGGCATCTACAAGGTTTGTTTCTAACACCTCATCCTCAATGTGGCATCTACAAGGTTTGTTTCTAACACCTCCTCCTCAATGTGGCATCTACAAGGTTTGTTTCTAACACCTCATCCTCAATGTGGCATCTACAAGGTTTGTTTCTAACACCTCACCCTCAATGTGGCATCTACAAGGTTTGTTTCTAACACCTCATCCTCAATGATGCATCTACAAGGTTTGTTTCTAACACCTCATCCTCAATGTGGCATCTACCAGGTTTGTTTCTAACACCTCCTCCTGAATGTGGCATCTACAAGGTTTGTTTCTAACACCTCACCCTCAATGTGGAATCTACAAGGTTTGTTTCTAACACCTCAACCTCAATGTGGCATCTGCAAGGTTTGTTTCTAACACCACATCCTCGATGTGGCATCTACAAGTTTTGTTTCTCACACCTCCTCCTGAATGTGGCATCTACAAGGTTTGTTTCTAACACCTCACCCTCAATGTGGCATCCACAAGCTTTGTTTCTAACACCTTAACCTCAATGTGGCATCCACAAGGTTTGTTTCTAACACCTCACTCTCAATGTGGCATCTACAAGGTTTGTTTCTAACACCTCACCCTCAATGTGGCACCCACAAGCTTTGTTTCTAACACCTCATCATCAATGTGGCATCCACAAGGTTTGTTTCTAACGCCACATCCTGAATGTGGCATCCACAAGCTTTGTTTCTAACACCTTAACCTCAATGTGGCATCCACAAGCTTTGCTTTTAACACATCATCCTCAATGTGGCATCCGCAAGCTTTGCTTTTAACACCTCATCCTCAATGTGGCATCCGCAAGCTTTGCTTTTAACACCTCATCCTCAATGTGGCATCTACAAGGTTTGTTTCTAACACCTCATCCTCAATGTGGCATCTACAAGGTTTGTTTCTCACACATCAGCCTCAATGTGGCATCTTCAAGCTTTGTTTCTTACACCTCATCCTCAATGTGGCCTCCATAAACTTTGTTTCTAACACCTCAACCCCAATGTGGCATCTCCAAGGTTTGTTTCTCACACCTCACCCTCAAAGTGGCATCTACAAGGTTTGTTTCTAACACATCCTCAATGTGGCATCTACAAGGTTTGTTTATAACACCTCATCCTCAATGTGGCATCCACAAGCTTTGTTTATAACACCTCATCCTCAATGTGGAATCCACAAGCTTTGTTTCTTACACCTCGTCCTCAATGTGGCATCTTCAAGCTTTGTTTATAACACCTCATCCTCAATGTGGCATCTACAAGGTTTGTTTCTAACACCGCCTCCTCAATGTGGCATCTACAAGGTTTGTTTCTAACATCTCATCCTCAATGTGGCATCTACAAGGTTTGTTTCTAACACATCATCCTCAATGTGGCATCTACAACGTTTGTTTATAACACCTCATACTCAATGTGGCATCTACAAGCTTTGTTTATAACACCTCATACTCAATGTGGCATCCACAGGCTTTGTTTATAACACCTCATCCTCAATGTGGCATCTTCAAGCTTTGTTTATTACACCTCATCCTCAATGTGGCATCCACAAGCCTTGTTTATAACACCTCATCCTCGATGTGGCATCTACAAGTTTTGTTTCTCACACCTCCTCCTGAATGTGGCATCTACAAGGTTTGTTTCTAACACCTCACCCTCAATGTGGCATCCACAAGCTTTGTTTCTAACACCTTAACCTCAATGTGGCATCCACAAGGTTTGTTTCTAACACCTCACCCTCAATGTGGCATCTACAAGGTTTGTTTCTAACACCTCACCCTCAATGTGGCACCCACAAGCTTTGTTTCTAACACCTCATCATCAATGTGGCATCCACAAGGTTTGTTTATAACGCCACATCCTGAATGTGGCATCCACAAGCTTTGTTTCTAACACCTTAACCTCAATGTGGCATCCACAAGCTTTGCTTTTAACACATCATCCTCAATGTGGCATCCGCAAGCTTTGCTTTTAACACCTCATCCTCAATGTGGCATCCGCAAGCTTTGCTTTTAACACCTCATCCTCAATGTGGCATCTACAAGGTTTGTTTCTAACACCTCATCCTCAATGTGGCATCTACAAGGTTTGTTTCTCACACATCAGCCTCAATGTGGCATCTTCAAGCTTTGTTTCTTACACCTCATCCTCAATGTGGCCTCCATAAACTTTGTTTCTAACACCTCATCCCCAATGTGGCATCTCCAAGGTTTGTTTCTCACACCTCACCCTCAAAGTGGCATCTACAAGGTTTGTTTCTAACACATCCTCAATGTGGCATCTACAAGGTTTGTTTATAACACCTCATCCTCAATGTGGCATCCACAAGCTTTGTTTATAACACCTCATCCTCAATGTGGAATCCACAAGGTTTGTTTCTAACACATCATCCTCAATGTGGCATCTACAACGTTTGTTTATAACACCTCATACTCAATGTGGCATCCACAGGCTTTGTTTATAACACCTCATCCTCAATGTGGCATCTTCAAGCTTTGTTTATTACACCTCATCCTCAATGTGGCATCCACAAGCCTTGTTTATAACACCTCATCCTCAATGTGGAATCTTCAAGCTTTGTTTCTAACACCTCATCCCCTCAATGTGGCATCTGCAAGGTTTGTTTCTAACACCTCACCCTCAATGTGGCATCTGCAAGGTTTGTTTCTTTCGCCTCATCCTCAATGTGGCATCTACAAGGTTTGTTTCTAACACCTTATCCTCAATGTGGCATCTACAAGGTTTGTTTCTCACACCTCACCCTCAATGTGGCATCTACATCTAACACCTCACCCTCAATGTGGCATCTACAAGGTTTGTTTCTAACACATCACCCTCAATGTGGCATCTACAAGGTTTGTTTCTAACACCTCACCATCAATGTGGCATCTACAAGGTTTGTTTCTAACACCTCACCCTCAATGTGGCATCTACATCTAACACCTCACCCTCAATGTGTCATCTACAAACTTTGTTTGTAAAACCTCATCCTCTATGTGGCATCCACAAGCTTTGTTTATAACACCTCATCCTCAATGTGGAATCTTCAAGCTTTGCTTTTAACACCTCATCCTCAATGTGGCATGCACAAGCTTTGCTTTTAACACCTCATCCTCAATGTGGCATCTGCAAGCTTTGTTTCTAACACCTCATCCTCAATGTGGAATCTTCAAGCTTTGCTTTTAACACCTCATCCTCAATGCGGCATGCACAAGCTTTGTTTATAACACCTCATCCTCAATGTGGAATCTTCAAGCTTTGCTTTTAACACCTCACCCTCAATGTGGCATCTACATCTAACACCTCACCCTCAATGTGTCATCTACAAACTTTGTTTGTAAAACCTCATCCTCAATGTGGCATCCACAAGCTTTGTTTATAACACCTCATCCTCAATGTGGAATCTTCAAGCTTTGCTTTTAACACCTCATCCTCAATGTGGCATGCACAAGCTTTGCTTTTAACACCTCATCCTCAATGTGGCATCTGCAAGCTTTGTTTCTTACACCTCATCCTCAATGTGGCCTCCATAAACTTTGTTTCTAACACCTCATCCCCAATGTGGCATCTACAAGGTTTGTTTCTATCACCTCATCCTCAATGTGGCATCTACAAGGTTTGTTTCTAACACCTCATCCTCAATGGGGCATCTACAAGGTTTGTTTCTAACACCTCCTCCTCAATGTGGCATCTACAAGGTTTGTTTCTAACACCTCATCCTCAATGTGGCATCTACAAGGTTTGTTTCTAACACCTCACCCTCAATGTGGCATCTACAAGGTTTGTTTCTTACACCTCATCCTCAATGTTGCATCTACAAGGTTTGTTTCTAACACCTCATCCTCAATGTGGCATCTACAAGGTTTGTTTCTAACACCTCCTCCTGAATGTGGCATCTACAAGGTTTGTTTCTAACACCTCACCCTCAATGTGGCATCTTCAAGCTTTGTTTATAACAACTCATCCTCAATGTGGCATCCACAAGCCTTGTTTATAACACCTCATCCTCAATGTGGAATCTTCAAGCTTTGTTTCTAACACCTCATCCCCTCAATGTGGCATCTGCAAGGTTTGTTTCTAACACCTTAACCTCAATGTGGCATCCACAAGGTTTGTTTCTAACACCTCACCCTCAATGTGGCATCTACAAGGTTTGTTTCTAACACCTCACCCTCAATGTGGCACCCACAAGCTTTGTTTCTAACACCTCATCATCAATGTGGCATCCACAAGGTTTGTTTCTAACGCCACATCCTGAATGTGGCATCCACAAGCTTTGTTTCTAACACCTTAACCTCAATGTGGCATCCACAAGCGTTGCTTTTAACACATCATCCTCAATGTGGCATCCGCAAGCTTTGCTTTTAACACCTCATCCTCAATGTGGCATGCACAAGCTTTGCTTTTAACACCTCATCCTCAATGTGGCATCTGCAAGCTTTGTTTCTAACACCTCATCCTCAATGTGGAATCTTCAAGCTTTGCTTTTAACACCTCATCCTCAATGTGGCATGCACAAGCTTTGTTTATAACACCTCATCCTCAATGTGGAATCTTCAAGCTTTGCTTTTAACACCTCACCCTCAATGTGGCATCTACATCTAACACCTCATCCTCAATGTGGCATCCACAAGCTTTGTTTATAACACCTCATCCTCAATGTGGCATGCACAAGCTTTGCTTTTAACACCTCATCCTCAATGTGGCATCTGCAAGCTTTGTTTCTAACACCTCATCCTCAATGTGGCATGCACAAGCTTTGTTTATAACACCTCATCCTCAATGTTGCATCTACAAGGTTTGTTTCTAACACCTCATCCTCAATGTGGCATCTACAAGGTTTGTTTCTAACACCTTCTCCTGAATGTGGCATCTACAAGGTTTGTTTCTAACACCTCACCCTCAATGTGGAATCTACAAGGTTTGTTTCTAACACCTCAACCTCAATGTGGCATCTGCAAGGTTTGTTTCTAACACCTTAACCTCAATGTGGCATCCACAAGCTTTGCTTTTAACACATCATCCTCAATGTGGCATCCGCAAGCTTTGCTTTTAACACCTCATCCTCAATGTGGCATCCGCAAGCTTTGCTTTTAACACCTCATCCTCAATGTGGCATCTACAAGGTTTGTTTCTAACACCTCATCCTCAATGTGGCATCTACAAGGTTTGTTTCTCACACATCAGCCTCAATGTGGCATCTTCAAGCTTTGTTTCTTACACCTCATCCTCAATGTGGCCTCCATAAACTTTGTTTCTAACACCTCATCCCCAATGTAGCATCTCCAAGGTTTGTTTCTCACACCTCACCCTCAAAGTGGCATCTACAAGGTTTGTTTCTAACACATCCTCAATGTGGCATCTACAAGGTTTGTTTATAACACCTCATCCTCAATGTGGCATCCACAAGCTTTGTTTATAACACCTCATCCTCAATGTGGAATCCACAAGCTTTGTTTCTTACACCTCATCCTCAATGTGGCATCTTCAAGCTTTGTTTATAACACCTCATCCTCAATGTGGCATCTACAAGGTTTGTTTCTAACACCGCCTCCTCAATGTGGCATCTACAAGGTTTGTTTCTAATACCTCATCCTCAATGTGGCATCTACAAGGTTTGTTTCTAACACCGCCTCCTCAATGTGGCATCTACAAGGTTTGTTTCTAACACCGCCTCCTCAATGTGGCATCTACAAGGTTTGTTTCTAACACCTCATCCTCAATGTGGCATCTACAACGTTTGTTTATAACACCTCATACTCAATGTGGCATCTACAAGCTTTGTTTATAACACCTCATACTCAATGTGGCATCCACAGGCTTTGTTTATAACACCTCATCCTCAATGTGGAATCTTCAAGCTTTGTTTATAACACCTCATCCTCAATGTGGCATCCACAAGCTTTGTTTATAACACCTCATCCTCAATGTGGAATCGTCAAGCTTTGTTTATAACACCTCATCCCCAATGTGGAATCTTCAAGCTTTGTTTCTAACACCTCATCCCCTCAATGTGGCATCTGCAAGGTTTGTTTCTAACACCTCACCCTCAATGTGGCATCTGCAAGGTTTGTTTCTTTCGCCTCATCCTCAATGTGGCATCTACAAGGTTTGTTTCTAACACCTCACCATCAATGTGGCATCTACAAGGTTTGTTTCTAACACCTCACCATCAATGTGGCATCTACAAGGTTTGTTTCTAACACCTCACCATCAATGTGGCATCTACAAGGTTTGTTTCTAACACCTCACCCTCAATGTGGCATCTACAAACTTTGTTTGTTCAACCTCATCCTCAATGTGGCATCCACAAGCTTTGTTTATAACACCTCATCCTCAATGTGGAATCTTCAAGCTTTGCTTTTAACACCTCATCCTCAATGTGGCATGCACAAGCTTTGCTTTTAACACCTCATCCTCAATGTGGCATCTGCAAGCTTTGTTTCTAACACCTCATCCTCAATGTGGAATCTTCAAGCTTTGCTTTTAACACCTCATCCTCAATGTGGCATGCACAAGCTTTGTTTATAACACCTCATCCTCAATGTGGAATCTTCAAGCTTTGCTTTTAACACCTCACCCTCAATGTGGCATCTACATCTAACACCTCACCCTCAATGTGTCATCTACAAACTTTGTTTGTAAAACCTCATCCTCAATGTGGCATCCACAAGCTTTGTTTATAACACCTCATCCTCAATGTGGAATCTTCAAGCTTTGCTTTTAACACCTCATCCTCAATGTGGCATGCACAAGCTTTGCTTTTAACACCTCATCCTCAATGTGGCATCTGCAAGCTTTGTTTCTTACACCTCATCCTCAATGTGGCCTCCATAAACTTTGTTTCCAACACCTCATCCCCAATGTGGCATCTACAAGGTTTGTTTCTATCACCTCATCCTCAATGTGGCATCTACAAGGTTTGTTTCTAACACCTCATCCTCAATGTGACATCTACAAGGTTTGTTTCTAACACCTCCTCCTCAATGTGGCATCTACAAGGTTTGTTTCTAACACCTCATCCTCAATGTGGCATCTACAAGGTTTGTTTCTAACACCTCACCCTCAATGTGGCATCTACAAGGTTTGTTTCTAACACCTCATCCTCAATGTTGCATCTACAAGGTTTGTTTCTAACACCTCATCCTCAATGTGGCATCTACCAGGTTTGTTTCTAACACCTCCTCCTGAATGTGGCATCTACAAGGTTTGTTTCTAACACCTCACCCTCAATGTGGAATCTACAAGGTTTGTTTCTAACACCTCAACCTCAATGTGGCATCTGCAAGGTTTGTTTCTAACACCACATCCTCGATGTGGCATCTACAAGTTTTGTTTCTCACACCTCCTCCTGAATGTGGCATCTACAAGGTTTGTTTCTAACACCTCACCCTCAATGTGGCATCCACAAGCTTTGTTTCTAACACCTTAACCTCAATGTGGCATCCACAAGGTTTGTTTCTAACACCTCACCCTCAATGTGGCATCTACAAGGTTTGTTTCTAACACCTCACCCTCAATGTGGCACCCACAAGCTTTGTTTCTAACACCTCATCATCAATGTGGCATCCACAAGGTTTGTTTCTAACGCCACATCCTGAATGTGGCATCCACAAGCTTTGTTTCTAACACCTTAACCTCAATGTGGCATCCACAAGCTTTGCTTTTAACACATCATCCTCAATGTGGCATCCGCAAGCTTTGCTTTTAACACCTCATCCTCAATGTGGCATCCGCAAGCTTTGCTTTTAACACCTCATCCTCAATGTGGCATCTACAAGGTTTGTTTCTAACACCTCATCCTCAATGTGGCATCTACAAGGTTTGTTTCTCACACATCAGCCTCAATGTGGCATCTTCAAGCTTTGTTTCTTACACCTCATCCTCAATGTGGCCTCCATAAACTTTGTTTCTAACACCTCATCCCCAATGTGGCATCTCCAAGGTTTGTTTCTCACACCTCACCCTCAAAGTGGCATCTACAAGGTTTGTTTCTAACACATCCTCAATGTGGCATCTACAAGGTTTGTTTATAACACCTCATCCTCAATGTGGCATCCACAAGCTTTGTTTATAACACCTCATCCTCAATGTGGAATCCACAAGCTTTGTTTCTTACACCTCATCCTCAATGTGGCATCTACAAGGTTTGTTTCTAACACCGCCTCCTCAATGTGGCATCTACAAGGTTTGTTTCTAACATCTCATCCTCAATGTGGCATCTACAAGGTTTGTTTCTAACACATCATCCTCAATGTGGCATCTACAACGTTTGTTTCTAACACATCATCCTCAATGTCGCATCTACAACGTTTGTTTATAACACCTCATACTCAATGTGGCATCTACAAGCTTTGTTTATAACACCTCATACTCAATGTGGCATCCACAGGCTTTGTTTATAACACCTCATCCTCAATGTGGCATCTTCAAGCTTTGTTTATTACACCTCATCCTCAATGTGGCATCCACAAGCCTTGTTTATAACACCTCATCCTCAATGTGGAATCTTCAAGCTTTGTTTCTAACACCTCATCCCCTCAATGTGGCATCTGCAAGGTTTGTTTCTAACACCTCACCCTCAATGTGGCATCTGCAAGGTTTGTTTCTAACACCTCATCCTCAATGTGGCATCTACAAGGTTTGTTTCTAACACCTTATCCTCAATGTGGCATCTACAAGGTTTGTTTCTCACACCTCACCCTCAATGTGGCATCTACATCTAACACCTCACCCTCAATGTGGCATCTACAAGGTTTGTTTCTAACACCTCACCCTCAATGTGGCATCTACAAGGTTTGTTTCTAACACCTCACCATCAATGTGGCATCTACAAGGTTTGTTTCTAACACCTCACCCTCAATGTGGCATCTACATCTAACACCTCACCCTCAATGTGTCATCTACAAACTTTGTTTGTAAAACCTCATCCTCAATGTGGCATCCACAAGCTTTGTTTATAACACCTCATCCTCAATGTGGAATCTTCAAGCTTTGCTTTTAACACCTCATCCTCAATGTGGCATGCACAAGCTTTGCTTTTAACACCTCATCCTCAATGTGGCATCTGCAAGCTTTGTTTCTTACACCTCATCCTCAATGTGGCCTCCATAAACTTTGTTTCTAACACCTCATCCCCAATGTGGCATCTACAAGGTTTGTTTCTATCACCTCATCCTCAATGTGGCATCTACAAGGTTTGTTTCTAACACCTCATCCTCAATGGGGCATCTACAAGGTTTGTTTCTAACACCTCCTCCTCAATGTGGCATCTACAAGGTTTGTTTCTAACACCTCATCCTCAATGTGGCATCTACAAGGTTTGTTTCTAACACCTCACCCTCAATGTGGCATCTACAAGGTTTGTTTCTAACACCTCATCCTCAATGTTGCATCTACAAGGTTTGTTTCTAACACCTCATCCTCAATGTGGCATCTACAAGGTTTGTTTCTAACACCTCCTCCTGAATGTGGCATCTACAAGGTTTGTTTCTAACACCTCACCCTCAATGTGGCATCTTCAAGCTTTGTTTATAACAACTCATCCTCAATGTGGCATCCACAAGCCTTGTTTATAACACCTCATCCTCAATGTGGAATCTTCAAGCTTTGTTTCTAACACCTCATCCCCTCAATGTGGCATCTGCAAGGTTTGTTTCTAACACCTTAACCTCAATGTGGCATCCACAAGGTTTGTTTCTAACACCTCACCCTCAATGTGGCATCTACAAGGTTTGTTTCTAACACCTCACCCTCAATGTGGCACCCACAAGCTTTGTTTCTAACACCTCATCATCAATGTGGCATCCACAAGGTTTGTTTCTAACGCCACATCCTGAATGTGGCATCCACAAGCTTTGTTTCTAACACCTTAACCTCAATGTGGCATCCACAAGCGTTGCTTTTAACACATCATCCTCAATGTGGCATCCGCAAGCTTTGCTTTTAACACCTCATCCTCAATGTGGCATCCGCAAGCTTTGCTTTTAACACCTCATCCTCAATGTGGCATCTACAAGGTTTGTTTCTAACACCTCATCCTCAATGTGGCATCTACAAGGTTTGTTTCTCACACATCAGCCTCAATGTGGCATCTTCAAGATTTGTTTCTTACACCTCATTCTCAATGTGGCCTCCATAAACTTTATTTCTAACACCTCATCCCCAATGTAGCATCTCCAAGGTTTGTTTCTCACACCTCACCCTCAATGTGGCATCTACAAGGTTTGTTTCTAACACATCCTCAATGTGGCATCTACAAGGTTTGTTTATAACACCTCATCCTCAATGTGGCATCCACAAGCTTTGTTTATAACACCTCATCCTCAATGTGGAATCCACAAGCTTTGTTTCTTTCACCTCATCCTCAATGTGGCATCTTCAAGGTTTCTTTCTAACACCTCACCATCAATGTGGCATCCACAAGCTTTGTTTATAACACCTCATCCTCAATGTGGAATCTTCAAGCTTTGCTTTTAACACCTCATCCTCAATGTGGCATGCACAAGCTTTGCTTTTAACACCTCATCCTCAATGTGGCATCTGCAAGCTTTGTTTCTAACACCTCATCCTCAATGTGGAATCTTCAAGCTTTGCTTTTAACACCTCATCCTCAATGTGGCATGCACAAGCTTTGTTTATAACACCTCATCCTCAATGTGGAATCTTCAAGCTTTGCTTTTAACACCTCACCCTCAATGTGGCATCTACATCTAACACCTCATCCTCAATGTGGCATCCACAAGCTTTGTTTATAACACCTCATCCTCAATGTGGCATGCACAAGCTTTGCTTTTAACACCTCATCCTCAATGTGGCATCTGCAAGCTTTGTTTCTAACACCTCATCCTCAATGTGGCATGCACAAGCTTTGTTTATAACACCTCATCCTCAATGTTGCATCTACAAGGTTTGTTTCTAACACCTCATCCTCAATGTGGCATCTACAAGGTTTGTTTCTAACACCTTCTCCTGAATGTGGCATCTACAAGGTTTGTTTCTAACACCTCACCCTCAATGTGGAATCTACAAGGTTTGTTTCTAACACCTCAACCTCAATGTGGCATCTGCAAGGTTTGTTTCTAACACCTTAACCTCAATGTGGCATCCACAAGCTTTGCTTTTAACACATCATCCTCAATGTGGCATCCGCAAGCTTTGCTTTTAACACCTCATCCTCAATGTGGCATCCGCAAGCTTTGCTTTTAACACCTCATCCTCAATGTGGCATCTACAAGGTTTGTTTCTAACACCTCATCCTCAATGTGGCATCTACAAGGTTTGTTTCTCACACATCAGCCTCAATGTGGCATCTTCAAGCTTTGTTTCTTACACCTCATCCTCAATGTGGCCTCCATAAACTTTGTTTCTAACACCTCATCCCCAATGTAGCATCTCCAAGGTTTGTTTCTCACACCTCACCCTCAAAGTGGCATCTACAAGGTTTGTTTCTAACACATCCTCAATGTGGCATCTACAAGGTTTGTTTATAACACCTCATCCTCAATGTGGCATCCACAAGCTTTGTTTATAACACCTCATCCTCAATGTGGAATCCACAAGCTTTGTTTCTTACACCTCATCCTCAATGTGGCATCTTCAAGCTTTGTTTATAACACTGCCTCCTCAATGTGGCATCTACAAGGTTTGTTTCTAATACCTCATCCTCAATGTGGCATCTACAAGGTTTGTTTCTAACACCGCCTCCTCAATGTGGCATCTACAAGGTTTGTTTCTAACACCTCATCCTCAATGTGGCATCTACAACGTTTGTTTATAACACCTCATACTCAATGTGGCATCTACAAGCTTTGTTTATAACACCTCATACTCAATGTGGAATCTTCAAGCTTTGTTTATAACACCTCATCCTCAATGTGGCATCCACAAGCTTTGTTTATAACACCTCATCCTCAATGTGGAATCTTCAAGCTTTGTTTATAACACCTCATCCCCAATGTGGAATCTTCAAGCTTTGTTTCTAACACCTCATCCCCTCAATGTGGCATCTGCAAGGTTTGTTTCTAACACCTCACCCTCAATGTGGCATCTGCAAGGTTTGTTTCTTTCGCCTCATCCTCAATGTGGCATCTACAAGGTTTGTTTCTAACACCTCACCATCAATGTGGCATCTACAAGGTTTGTTTCTAACACCTCACCATCAATGTGGCATCTACAAGGTTTGTTTCTAACACCTCACCCTCAATGTGGCATCTACAAACTTTGTTTGTAAAACCTCATCCTCAATGTGGCATCCACAAGCTTTGTTTATAACACCTCATCCTCAATGTGGAATCTTCAAGCTTTGCTTTTAACACCTCATCCTCAATGTGGCATGCACAAGCTTTGCTTTTAACACCTCATCCTCAATGTGGCATCTGCAAGCTTTGTTTCTAACACCTCATCCTCAATGTGGAATCTTCAAGCTTTGCTTTTAACACCTCATCCTCAATGTGGCATGCACAAGCTTTGTTTATAACACCTCATCCTCAATGTGGAATCTTCAAGCTTTGCTTTTAACACCTCACCCTCAATGTGGCATCTACATCTAACACCTCACCCTCAATGTGTCATCTACAAACTTTGTTTGTAAAACCTCATCCTCAATGTGGCATCCACAAGCTTTGTTTATAACACCTCATCCTCAATGTGGAATCTTCAAGCTTTGCTTTTAACACCTCATCCTCAATGTGGCATCCGCAAGCTTTGCTTTTAACACCTCATCCTCAATGTGGCATCCGCAAGCTTTACTTTTAACACCTCATCCTCAATGTGGCATCCGCAAGCTTTGCTTTTAACACCTCATCCTCAATGTGGCATCTACAAGGTTTGTTTCTAACACCTCATCCTCAATGTGGCATCTACAAGGTTTGTTTCTCACACATCAGCCTCAATGTGGCATCTTCAAGCTTTGTTTCTTACACCTCATCCTCAATGTGGCCTCCATAAACTTTGTTTCTAACACCTCATCCCCAATGTGGCATCTCCAAGGTTTGTTTCTCACACCTCACCCTCAAAGTGGCATCTACAAGGTTTGTTTCTAACACATCCTCAATGTGGCATCTACAAGGTTTGTTTATAACACCTCATCCTCAATGTGGCATCCACAAGCTTTGTTTATAACACCTCATCCTCAATGTGGAATCCACAAGCTTTGTTTCTTACACCTCATCCTCAATGTGGCATCTTCAAGCTTTGTTTATAACACCTCATCCTCAATGTGGCATCTACAAGGTTTGTTTCTAACACCGCCTCCTCAATGTGGCATCTACAAGGTTTGTTTCTAACACATCATACTCAATGTGGCATCTACAAGCTTTGTTTATAACACCTCATACTCAATGTGGCATCCACAGGCTTTGTTTATAACACCTCATCCTCAATGTGGCATCTTCAAGCTTTGTTTATTACACCTCATCCTCAATGTGGCATCCACAAGCCTTGTTTATAACACCTCATCCTCAATGTGGAATCTTCAAGCTTTGTTTCTAACACCTCATCACCTCAATGTGGCATCTGCAAGGTTTGTTTCTAACACCTCACCCTCAATGTGGCATCTGCAAGGTTTGTTTCTTTCGCCTCATCCTCAATGTGGCATCTACAAGGTTTGTTTCTAACACCTTATCCTCAATGTGGCATCTACAAGGTTTGTTTCTCACACCTCACCCTCAATGTGGCATCTACATCTAACACCTCACCCTCAATGTGGCATCTACAAGGTTTGTTTCTAACACCTCACCCTCAATGTGGCATCTACAAGGTTTGTTTCTAACACCTCACCATCAATGTGGCATCTACAAGGTTTGTTTCTAACACCTCACCCTCAATGTGGCATCTACATCTAACACCTCACCCTCAATGTGTCATCAACAAACTTTGTTTGTAAAACCTCATCCTCAATGTGGCATCCACAAGCTTTGTTTATAACACCTCATCCTCAATGTGGAATCTTCAAGCTTTGCTTTTAACACCTCATCCTCAATGTGGCATGCACAAGCTTTGCTTTTAACACCTCATCCTCAATGTGGCATCTGCAAGCTTTGTTTCTAACACCTCATCCTCAATGTGGAATCTTCAAGCTTTGCTTTTAACACCTCATCCTCAATGCGGCATGCACAAGCTTTGTTTATAACACCTCATCCTCAATGTGGAATCTTCAAGCTTTGCTTTTAACACCTCACCCTCAATGTGGCATCTACATCTAACACCTCACCCTCAATGTGTCATCTACAAACTTTGTTTGTAAAACCTCATCCTCAATGTGGTATCCACAAGCTTTGTTTATAACACCTCATCCTCAATGTGGAATCTTCAAGCTTTGCTTTTAACACCTCATCCTCAATGTGGCATGCACAAGCTTTGCTTTTAACACCTCATCCTCAATGTGGCATCTGCAAGCTTTGTTTCTTACACCTCATCCTCAATGTGGCCTCCATAAACTTTGTTTCTAACACCTCATCCCCAATGTGGCATCTACAAGGTTTGTTTCTATCACCTCATCCTCAATGTGGCATCTACAAGGTTTGTTTCTAACACCTCATCCTCAATGGGGCATCTACAAGGTTTGTTTCTAACACCTCCTCCTCAATGTGGCATCTACAAGGTTTGTTTCTAACACCTCATCCTCAATGTGGCATCTACAAGGTTTGTTTCTAACACCTCACCCTCAATGTGGCATCTACAAGGTTTGTTTCTAACACCTCATCCTCAATGTTGCATCTACAAGGTTTGTTTCTAACACCTCATCCTCAATGTGGCATCTACAAGGTTTGTTTCTAACACCTCCTCCTGAATGTGGCATCTACAAGGTTTGTTTCTAACACCTCACCCTCAATGTGGCATCTTCAAGCTTTGTTTATAACAACTCATCCTCAATGTGGCATCTACAAGGTTTGTTTCCAACACCTCATCCTCAATGTTGCATCTACAAGGTTTGTTTCTAACACCTCATCCTCAATGTGGCATCTACAAGGTTTGTTTCTAACACCTCCTCCTGAATGTGGCATCTACAAGGTTTGTTTCTAACACCTCACCCTCAATGTGGCATCTTCAAGCTTTGTTTATAACAACTCATCCTCAATGTGGCATCCACAAGCCTTGTTTATAACACCTCATCCTCAATGTGGAATCTTCAAGCTTTGTTTCTAACACCTCATCCCCTCAATGTGGCATCTGCAAGGTTTGTTTCTAACACCTCACCCTCAATGTGGCATCTGCAAGGTTTGTTTCTTTCGCCTCATCCTCAATGTGGCATCTACAAGGTTTGTTTCTAACACCTTATCCTCAATGTGGCATCTACAAGGTTTGTTTCTCACACCTCACCCTCAATGTGGCATCTACATCTAACACCTCACCCTCAATGTGGCATCTACAAGGTTTGTTTCTAACACCT
The DNA here is from genome assembly GCF_964187855.1 of Myxine glutinosa. Classification (NCBI taxonomy): domain Eukaryota; kingdom Metazoa; phylum Chordata; class Myxini; order Myxiniformes; family Myxinidae; genus Myxine; species Myxine glutinosa. The sequence goes on from NC_136268.1 coordinate 14,404,570, forward strand.
CACCCTCAATGTGGCATCTACAAGGTTTGTTTCTAACACCTCACCATCAATGTGGCATCTACAAGGTTTGTTTCTAACACCTCACCCTCAATGTGGCATCTACATCTAACACCTCACCCTCAATGTGTCATCAACAAACTTTGTTTGTAAAACCTCATCCTCAATGTGGCATCCACAAGCTTTGTTTATAACACCTCATCCTCAATGTGGAATCTTCAAGCTTTGCTTTTAACACCTCATCCTCAATGTGGCATGCACAAGCTTTGCTTTTAACACCTCATCCTCAATGTGGCATCTGCAAGCTTTGTTTCTAACACCTCATCCTCAATGTGGAATCTTCAAGCTTTGCTTTTAACACCTCATCCTCAATGCGGCATGCACAAGCTTTGTTTATAACACCTCATCCTCAATGTGGAATCTTCAAGCTTTGCTTTTAACACCTCACCCTCAATGTGGCATCTACATCTAACACCTCACCCTCAATGTGTCATCTACAAACTTTGTTTGTAAAACCTCATCCTCAATGTGGCATCCACAAGCTTTGTTTATAACACCTCATCCTCAATGTGGCATGCACAAGCTTTGCTTTTAACACCTCATCCTCAATGTGGCATCTGCAAGCTTTGTTTCTTACACCTCATCCTCAATGTGGCCTCCATAAACTTTGTTTCTAACACCTCATCCCCAATGTGGCATCTACAAGGTTTGTTTCTATCACCTCATCCTCAATGTGGCATCTACAAGGTTTGTTTCTAACACCTCATCCTCAATGGGGCATCTACAAGGTTTGTTTCTAACACCTCCTCTTCAATGTGGCATCTACAAGGTTTGTTTCTAACACCTCATCCTCAATGTGGCATCTACAAGGTTTGTTTCTAACACCTCACCCTCAATGTGGCATCTACAAGGTTTGTTTCTAACACCTCATCCTCAATGTTGCATCTACAAGGTTTGTTTCTAACACCTCATCCTCAATGTGGCATCTACAAGGTTTGTTTCTAACACCTCCTCTTGAATGTGGCATCTACAAGGTTTGTTTCTAACACCTCACCCTCAATGTGGCATCTTCAAGCTTTGTTTATAACAACTCATCCTCAATGTGGCATCCACAAGCCTTGTTTATAACACCTCATCCTCAATGTGGAATCTTCAAGCTTTGTTTCTAACACCTCATCCCCTCAATGTGGCATCTGCAAGGTTTGTTTCTAACACCTTAACCTCAATGTGGCATCCACAAGGTTTGTTTCTAACACCTCACCCTCAATGTGGCATCTACAAGGTTTGTTTCTAACACCTCACCCTCAATGTGGCACCCACAAGCTTTGTTTCTAACACCTCATCATCAATGTGGCATCCACAAGGTTTGTTTCTAACGCCACATCCTGAATGTGGCATCCACAAGCTTTGTTTCTAACACCTTAACCTCAATGTGGCATCCACAAGCTTTGCTTTTAACACATCATCCTCAATGTGGCATCCGCAAGCTTTGCTTTTAACACCTCATCCTCAATGTGGCATCCGCAAGCTTTGCTTTTAACACCTCATCCTCAATGTGGCATCTACAAGGTTTGTTTCTAACACCTCATCCTCAATGTGGCATCTACAAGGTTTGTTTCTCACACATCAGCCTCAATGTGGCATCTTCAAGATTTGTTTCTTACACCTCATTCTCAATGTGGCCTCCATAAACTTTATTTCTAACACCTCATCCCCAATGTAGCATCTCCAAGGTTTGTTTCTCACACCTCACCCTCAAAGTGGCATCTACAAGGTTTGTTTCTAACACATCCTCAATGTGGCATCTACAAGGTTTGTTTATAACACCTCATCCTCAATGTGGCATCCACAAGCTTTGTTTATAACACCTCATCCTCAATGTGGAATCCACAAGCTTTGTTTCTTACACCTCATCCTCAATGTGGCATCTTCAAGCTTTGTTTATAACACCTCATCCTCAATGTGGCATCTACAAGGTTTGTTTCTAACACCGCCTCCTCAATGTGGCATCTACAAGGTTTGTTTCTAACACCTCATCCTCAATGTGGCATCCACAAGCTTTGTTTCTAACACCTCACCCTCAATGTGGCATCTACAAGGTTTGTTTCTAACACCTCATCCTCAATGTTGCATCTACAAGGTTTGTTTCTAACACCTCATCCTCAATGTGGCATCTACAAGTTTGTTTCTAACACCTCCTCCTGAATGTGGCATCTACAAGGTTTGTTTCTAACACCTCACCCTCAATGTGGCATCTTCAAGCTTTGTTTATAACAACTCATCCTCAATGTGGCATCCACAAGCCTTGTTTATAACACCTCATCCTCAATGTGGAATCTTCAAGCTTTGTTTCTAACACCTCATCCCCTCAATGTGGCATCTGCAAGGTTTGTTTCTAACACCTTAACCTCAATGTGGCATCCACAAGGTTTGTTTCTAACACCTCACCCTCAATGTGGCATCTACAAGGTTTGTTTCTAACACCTCACCCTCAATGTGGCACCCACAAGCTTTGTTTCTAACACCTCATCATCAATGTGGCATCCACAAGGTTTGTTTCTAACGCCACATCCTGAATGTGGCATCCACAAGCTTTGTTTCTAACACCTTAACCTCAATGTGGCATCCACAAGCTTTGCTTTTAACACATCATCCTCAATGTGGCATCCGCAAGCTTTGCTTTTAACACCTCATCCTCAATGTGGCATCCGCAAGCTTTGCTTTTAACACCTCATCCTCAATGTGGCATCTACAAGGTTTGTTTCTAACACCTCATCCTCAATGTGGCATCTACAAGGTTTGTTTCTCACACATCAGCCTCAATGTGGCATCTTCAAGATTTGTGTCTTACACCTCATTCTCAATGTGGCCTCCATAAACTTTATTTCTAACAACTCATCCCCAATGTAGCATCTCCAAGGTTTGTTTCTCACACCTCACCCTCAAAGTGGCATCTACAAGGTTTGTTTCTAACACATCCTCAATGTGGCATCTACAAGGTTTGTTTACAACACCTCATCCTCAATGTGGCATCCACAAGCTTTGTTTATAACACCTCATCCTCAATGTGGAATCCACAAGCTTTGTTTCTTACACCTCATCCTCAATGTGGCATCTTCAAGCTTTGTTTATAACACCTCATCCTCAATGTGGCATCTACAAGGTTTGTTTCTAACACCGCCTCCTCAATGTGGCATCTACAAGGTTTGTTTCTAACACCGCCTCCTCAATGTGGCATCTACAAGGTTTGTTTCTAACACCTCATCCTCAATGTGGCATCTACAACGTTTGTTTATAACACCTCATACTCAATGTGGCATCTACAAGCTTTGTTTATAACACCTCATACTCAATGTGGAATCTTCAAGCTTTGTTTCTAACACCTCATCCCCTCAATGTGGCATCTGCAAGGTTTGTTTCTAACACCTTAACCTCAATGTGGCATCCACAAGGTTTGTTTCTAACACCTCACCCTCAATGTGGCATCTACAAGGTTTGTTTCTAACACCTCACCCTCAATGTGGCACCCACAAGCTTTGTTTCTAACACCTCATCATCAATGTGGCATCCACAAGGTTTGTTTCTAACGCCACATCCTGAATGTGGCATCCACAAGCTTTGTTTCTAACACCTTAACCTCAATGTGGCATCCACAAGCTTTGCTTTTAACACATCATCCTCAATGTGGCATCCGCAAGCTTTGCTTTTAACACCTCATCCTCAATGTGGCATCCGCAAGCTTTGCTTTTAACACCTCATCCTCAATGTGGCATCTACAAGGTTTGTTTCTAACACCTCATCCTCAATGTGGCATCTACAAGGTTTGTTTCTCACACATCAGCCTCAATGTGGCATCTTCAAGATTTGTTTCTTACACCTCATTCTCAATGTGGCCTCCATAAACTTTATTTCTAACAACTCATCCCCAATGTAGCATCTCCAAGGTTTGTTTCTCACACCTCACCCTCAAAGTGGCATCTACAAGGTTTGTTTCTAACACATCCTCAATGTGGCATCTACAAGGTTTGTTTACAACACCTCATCCTCAATGTGGCATCCACAAGCTTTGTTTATAACACCTCATCCTCAATGTGGAATCCACAAGCTTTGTTTCTTACACCTCATCCTCAATGTGGCATCTTCAAGCTTTGTTTATAACACCTCATCCTCAATGTGGCATCTACAAGGTTTGTTTCTAACACCGCCTCCTCAATGTGGCATCTACAAGGTTTGTTTCTAACACCGCCTCCTCAATGTGGCATCTACAAGGTTTGTTTCTAACACCTCATCCTCAATGTGGCATCTACAACGTTTGTTTATAACACCTCATACTCAATGTGGCATCTACAAGCTTTGTTTATAACACCTCATACTCAATGTGGAATCTTCAAGCTTTGTTTATAACACCTCATCCTCAATGTGGCATCCACAAGCTTTGTTTATAACACCTCATCCTCAATGTGGAATCTTCAAGCTTTGTTTATAACACCTCATCTCCAATGTGGAATCTTCAAGCTTTGTTTCTAACACCTCATCCCCTCAATGTGGCATCTGCAAGGTTTGTTTCTAACACCTCACCCTCAATGTGGCATCTGCAAGGTTTGTTTCTTTCGCCTCATCCTCAATGTGGCATCTACAAGGTTTGTTTCTAACACCTCACCATCAATGTGGCATCTACAAGGTTTGTTTCTAACACCTCACCATCAATGTGGCATCTACAAGGTTTGTTTCTAACACCTCACCCTCAATGTGGCATCTACAAACTTTGTTTGTAAAACCTCATCCTCAATGTGGCATCCACAAGCTTTGTTTATAACACCTCATCCTCAATGTGGAATCTTCAAGCTTTGCTTTTAACACCTCATCCTCAATGTGGCATGCACAAGCTTTGCTTTTAACACCTCATCCTCAATGTGGCATCTGCAAGCTTTGTTTCTAACACCTCATCCTCAATGTGGAATCTTCAAGCTTTGCTTTTAACACCTCATCCTCAATGTGGCATGCACAAGCTTTGTTTATAACACCTCATCCTCAATGTGGAATCTTCAAGCTTTGCTTTTAACACCTCACCCTCAATGTGGCATCTACATCTAACACCTCACCCTCAATGTGTCATCTACAAACTTTGTTTGTAAAACCTCATCCTCAATGTGGCATCCACAAGCTTTGTTTATAACACCTCATCCTCAATGTGGAATCTTCAAGCTTTGCTTTTAACACCTCATCCTCAATGTGGCATGCACAAGCTTTGCTTTTAACACCTCATCCTCAATGTGGCATCTGCAAGCTTTGTTTCTTACACCTCATCCTCAATGTGGCCTCCATAAACTTTGTTTCCAACACCTCATCCCCAATGTGGCATCTACAAGGTTTGTTTCTATCACCTCATCCTCAATGTGGCATGCACAAGCTTTGCTTTTAACACCTCATCCTCAATGTGGCATCTGCAAGCTTTGTTTCTTACACCTCATCCTCAATGTGGAATCTTCAAGCTTTGCTTTTAACACCTCATCCTCAATGTGGCATGCACAAGCTTTGCTTTTAACACCTCATCCTCAATGTGGAATCTTCAAGCTTTGCTTTTAACACCTCACCCTCAATGTGGCATCGACATCTAACACCTCACCCTCAATGTGTCATCTACAAACTTTGTTTGTAAAACCTCATCCTCAATGTGGCATCCACAAGCTTTGTTTATAACACCTCATCCTCAATGTGGCATCTACAAGGTTTGTTTCTAACACCTCCTCCTCAATGTGGCATCTACAAGGTTTGTTTCTAACACCTCATCCTCAATGTGGCATCTACAAGGTTTGTTTCTAACACCTCACCCTCAATGTGGCATCTACAAGGTTTGTTTCTAACACCTCATCCTCAATGTTGCATCGACAAGGTTTGTTTCTAACACCTCATCCTCAATGTGGCATCTACCAGGTTTGTTTCTAACACCTCCTCCTGAATGTGGCATCTACAAGGTTTGTTTCTAACACCTCACCCTCAATGTGGAATCTACAAGGTTTGTTTCTAACACCTCAACCTCAATGTGGCATCTGCAAGGTTTGTTTCTAACACCACATCCTCGATGTGGCATCTACAAGTTTTGTTTCTCACACCTCCTCCTGAATGTGGCATCTACAAGGTTTGTTTCTAACACCTCACCCTCAATGTGGCATCCACAAGCTTTGTTTCTAACACCTTAACCTCAATGTGGCATCCACAAGGTTTGTTTCTAACACCTCACCCTCAATGTGGCATCTACAAGGTTTGTTTCTAACAACTCACCCTCAATGTGGCACCCACAAGCTTTGTTTCTAACACCTCATCATCAATGTGGCATCCACAAGGTTTGTTTCTAACGCCACATCCTGAATGTGGCATCCACAAGCTTTGTTTCTAACACCTTAACCTCAATGTGGCATCTACATCTAACACCTCACCCTCAATGTGGCATCTACAAGGTTTGTTTCTTACACCTCACCCTCAATGTGGCATCTACAAGGTTTGTTTCTAACACCTCACCATCAATGTGGCATCTACAAGGTTTGTTTCTAACACCTCACCCTCAATGTGGCATCTACATCTAACACCTCACCCTCAATGTGTCATCTACAAACTTTGTTTGTAAAACCTCATCCTCAATGTGGCATCCACAAGCTTTGTTTATAACACCTCATCCTCAATGTGGAATCTTCAAGCTTTGCTTTTAACACCTCATCCTCAATGTGGCATGCACAAGCTTTGCTTTTAACACCTCATCCTCAATGTGGCATCTGCAAGCTTTGTTTCTAACACCTCATCCTCAATGTGGAATCTTCAAGCTTTGCTTTTAACACCTCATCCTCAATGCGGCATGCACAAGCTTTGTTTATAACACCTCATCCTCAATGTGGAATCTTCAAGCTTTGCTTTTAACACCTCACCCTCAATGTGGCATCTACATCTAACACCTCACCCTCAATGTGTCATCTACAAACTTTGTTTGTAAAACCTCATCCTCAATGTGGCATCCACAAGCTTTGTTTATAACACCTCATCCTCAATGTGGAATCTTCAAGCTTTGCTTTTAACACCTCATCCTCAATGTGGCATGCACAAGCTTTGCTTTTAACACCTCATCCTCAATGTGGCATCTGCAAGCTTTGTTTCTTACACCTCATCCTCAATGTGGCCTCCATAAACTTTGTTTCTAACACCTCATCCCCAATGTGGCATCTACAAGGTTTGTTTCTATCACCTCATCCTCAATGTGGCATCTACAAGGTTTGTTTCTAACACCTCATCCTCAATGGGGCATCTACAAGGTTTGTTTCTAACACCTCCTCCTCAATGTGGCATCTACAAGGTTTGTTTCTAACACCTCATCCTCAATGTGGCATCTACAAGGTTTGTTTCTAACACCTCACCCTCAATGTGGCATCTACAAGGTTTGTTTCTAACACCTCATCCTCAATGTTGCATCTACAAGGTTTGTTTCTAACACCTCATCCTCAATGTGGCATCTACAAGGTTTGTTTCTAACACCTCCTCCTGAATGTGGCATCTACAAGGTTTGTTTCTAACACCTCACCCTCAATGTGGCATCTTCAAGCTTTGTTTATAACAACTCATCCTCAATGTGGCATCCACAAGCCTTGTTTATAACACCTCCTCCTCAATGTGGAATCTTCAAGCTTTGTTTCTAACACCTCATCCCCTCAATGTGGCATCTGCAAGGTTTGTTTCTAACACCTTAACCTCAATGTGGCATCCACAAGGTTTGTTTCTAACACCTCACCCTCAATGTGGCATCTACAAGGTTTGTTTCTAACACCTCACCCTCAATGTGGCACCCACAAGCTTTGTTTCTAACACCTCATCATCAATGTGGCATCCACAAGGTTTGTTTCTAACGCCACATCCTGAATGTGGCATCCACAAGCTTTGTTTCTAACACCTTAACCTCAATGTGGCATCCACAAGCTTTGCTTTTAACACATCATCCTCAATGTGGCATCCGCAAGCTTTGCTTTTAACACCTCATCCTCAATGTGGCATCCGCAAGCTTTGCTTTTAACACCTCATCCTCAATGTGGCATCTACAAGGTTTGTTTCTAACACCTCATCCTCAATGTGGCATCTACAAGGTTTGTTTCTCACACATCAGCCTCAATGTGGCATCTTCAAGATTTGTTTCTTACACCTCATTCTCAATGTGGCCTCCATAAACTTTATTTCTAACACCTCATCCCCAATGTAGCATCTCCAAGGTTTGTTTCTCACACCTCACCCTCAAAGTGGCATCTACAAGGTTTGTTTCTAACACATCCTCAATGTGGCATCGACAAGGTTTGTTTATAAAACCTCATCTCGCGAGATCTCGCGAGATCTTGGAGACGGCGGCAGGGATTTTCGAAGCTCCACACGGTCTCCACGTTTTTCGAAGTTAAGTCTGTTCACAATTGTATTTTGTCGAAACTGTATTTATCTTTCGGTGTGTGAAGTTATTGTGTGCAACTTTGGTTGTTTCTCGGTGTTTATCTTTCATAAATTGATCGTCTGTTTGCCGTGTCGCGAGCAAGGCCTTGTACAGTGTGCACTGTACAACCTTGAGGCTTTGTTTTTCTCTCAGCGGTCCGTCGTTTGTGATCCAATAACTTTCGTTCTCTGTATTCCCAGTCTTTTCACCCATAGCCTACTTCCTTGTGTAAATCTCAACTCAAAAAAAAAAAAAAAAAAAAAAAAAAAAAAAAACATTTCCTTCTCTGTTCTCATTCGTTTATTCATTCTTATTCGTTCGTTCGTTCTTCGACCACGTGTTTCTCCCCCATTTCCCCAGATAGTTTTCACTCATTAACCTTCAATGTTTACACTTTCCCCTCAAGTTATGTATTCCGTCATATTTTATAACACCTTTTTCTTCTTCTTCTTTAAAAGGCTGCTTTCGACTTGCTCACCAAATCAATTCATCCCAAAAAAAATATCCATCTCCTATAGTGCCTTTTTTCTACATTCCCTAAACTCTCCTGCACTCCATCCTCCATCCAGCGTCCTTAAACGTATTTTTAACTCGAAGGTCACAAGAAACTCATTTTGCAATAAATGTTCGTTTCCCATAAATCGTACACTTTCAAAAATCCAATCTCACCCCTCCCCTCCAAATCTTCCCCATAACCCCTCCCCTCCAAATCTTCCCCATCACCCCTCCCCTCCAAATCTTCCCCATCACCCATCCCTTTCAAATCTCCCCCCTTGCCCCCTCCCTCCTAAACTACCCCCTCACCCCTCCCCGCCAAGACGCCCCCTCGCCCCTCCCCTCCTAGACTCCTGCCTCACCCCTCCCCTCCAAATCTCCCCCATATCCCATCCCTTTCAAATCCCTCCCCTTGTCCCTTCCCTCCCAAACTCCCCCCTCACCCCTCCCCTTCAAATCTCCCCACCCTCATTGCTTCTCAATTTCCCCCCGCTCACTCCCCCTCCTCAAAGCGTCCTCCCCGCTTCTTCCCCCTTCAAACTCTCACCTCCATCTCCCCCAACCTTCTGTCTCGCTCTTCCCCCTCCTCAAATAACACCTCATTGTGGCTCACCCAATCACCATCAAACCTTTTGTCCGCCCCATCCTTCCCTTTCTCCGAGCTATTCTGAAATCTCTGACACACCTTCAACAGCTCTCCCTACCTCTTCCACCTCTTCCACATCTTACCCTACCCCTCCTCCCCCCTGTTCTGTATCTGATGCTCCCCCTTCCTCTTCATTAACGGTATGGACCTCAAACATCCGGGGCCTTCGTTCAAACTTAACTGATCTCTCCATACAGGTTGCTTCTGTCAAACCAGACGTGATCTGCTTAACAGAAACTTTCCTCCTTTATGATGTCTCTGATTCCATAGTATCTCTCCCGGGCTACTCCCTCCTCCGGTATGATAGACCTGAGCCTCGTCCTGGAGGCGGGGTTGCTATCTTTATCAAAAACTCTCTTCCTCACTCGCCCTGCACTGCACTCTCTCCACCTCACCCCCAGGAATACCTCTGGCTACGGCTTCCCCTTCGCTCCCACCTCTTGTTCATATGTGTGCTGTACCGTCCACCAAACAGTGATGACTCCATCTACATCTCGCTGTCTGATGATATGGACCAACTTCTATCTACTCATCCCAACTCTCTCTTCCTCATATGTGGTGATTTCAACTGTCATCATGCCAGTTGGCTGGGTGTGGGTACCTCTCTCACCAGCCATGGCTCCTCAGCAAAGGACTTCTGCGACTCACTGGGACTGACACAATCTGTCAATTTCCCGACCCGGATCTCAGTCAACGGAACATCTTCTCTTCTGGACTTGGTTATGACTAACTTCCCTGAAAATGTCTGCTGCTCTTCTTCTGCTCCGATCGGATCATCTGATCATGTCCTTGTTAAAGTGGACATCTCTCTGACCATCCTCAGGGAGCCTGCTCAGCGTCGACGAGTCTGGCATTTCACTCAGGCCAACTGGCACGGTCTTCAAGCAGCCATCAATCATCTGGACTGGTCTCCCATCTCTACCACCTCTGACATCAACTCATCCTGGGAATTCTTCCAAAGTAAATTGCTCTCTCTCATGCACAGATTTATCCCATCTCGTCTTCAGTTGTCATACCCTTCCTCCCGTCCATGGTACACGGAATCTTGTGGTGAGGCTGTTGCCCAGAAACAACTTGCCTTCGTCTCCTGGAAAGCAAATCCAACGGAAGGAAATCTCTTTTCCTTTCACAAAGCCCGAAACAAGTGTGTGTCCACCCTCAGGAGAGCCAGGAAACAATATCTCTCCGTTCTCAAGACCGAACTCTCTTATCTGTCTCCCTCTTCCAAATCCTGGTGGCGTCTGGTCAAATCCGTTTCTGGTGTTTGTTCCCCCTCCATCCCCTCCCTTACCTCAAACGGCTACACAGCTGACTCCGCACGTGAAAAAGCTGAATGCCTCAACTCTGTGTTTGCCTCTAAATCTTGTGTCCCAAACCCATCCCTCTCTGTACCCACCATACCCAGTCGTACCCTGCTGCTCCTGGACTCCGTGTCCTTTCCTCCTGACAAGGTGGAAAAGTTTCTGTCAACCCTCGACTCTGATTCTGCAACTGGACACTACGGCATCAGCCCACGGGTCCTAAAATCCTGCTCTGCTGCTCTATCTCACCCTCTCTCTGTTCTCTTCACCCTCTCTTTTGCTCAAGGTCAACTGCCATCTGCTTGGAAATCAGCCAACATCACCGCTTTGCACAAAAAAGGTGCAAAAACAGATCCTAGCAACTACAGACCAATCAGCCTTCTCCCAATTATCAGCAAAGTCATGGAATCCATCATTGCTTCTGATATGAAATCTTTCCTCTTCTCCAATGGCTTGATCTCTGATCATCAATTTGGTTTCAGACCAGGTCACTCTACTCTGGACATGCTGCTTCTGCTGTCTCAACAATGGATGGAGGTCCTCAATGCCAAACAGGAAATTAGAGCTGTCTCCCTCGACATATCACGTGCCTTCGACACGGTCTGGCACCCCGCTCTGCTCACCAAACTCTCCTCCTTTGGTATCCATGGAAATCTCCACGCATGGCTGGCGGACTTCCTCTCTAATCGTCGTCAACGTGTGGCCCTGAATGGGTTTCTCTCATCTCCTCTTCCTGTTCAGGCTGGAGTTCCCCAAGGCAGTGTTCTGGGCCCCGTGCTTTTTCTGGTCTTCATCAATGATCTCTCTGACTCTCTCGAAAATCCTCTCTATCTCTTTGCTGATGACTCCACTCTCTGCTGCTCCATTCCTCTTCCCTCAGATCGGCAGTCTGCTGCCTCCTCACTCTCTGAAGACTTGGACAAAATCACAGACTGGTCAAACAAGTGGAACATGTCTTTCAATCCTGACAAATCTCACACTCTTACTATGTCTCTCCGAAAAGATCGACTGGACAACCCTCCCATCTACTTTCTCAACAATCCTCTCCAAGAAGTTCTGTCGCTCAAGATTTTGGGTCTCACTATCTGCCATGATCTTTCTTGGGAAAACCACATTTCCAAGCTGGCCTCCAAAGCCAGTCGCCGACTGGGCATCCTCCGTCGTGCGAAGTCCTTCCTCGGCACACCTGAGCTCCTCACCACATACAAGGCTTTCATCCGCAGCTCAATGGAATACTGTTCTCCCCTATGGGCCGGTGCTCCTGCCTCACACCTAGCTCGGCTTCACGCTGTTGAAACCAAAGCTTTCAGAATTATTGGAATCTCCCGCGATGAAGCTATCTCTGAGGGCCTTTCACTCACTCACCGCAGGCAGGTAGGTGGTCTTTCTGTCTTCTACCGACTCCTCTCCGGCCTTGCACCCCCAGCTCTCTCTGTGCTCTGTCCCCCAAATATTCCTACAGGTCGCACAAGATCTGCCAGCAACCCTCTGATGGTTAAACTGCCGAAATCTCGGCTCTCCGCTCACCTTCACTCTTTCATTCCTCTTTTCTCCCGCCTCTGGAACAAACTCCCTCACTCCCTTCAATCCCACTCCTCCCTCCAGGTCTTTAAAACAGCTGTTCACCACCATCTCTTATCTTCCCCCATCCAAAACCTTGATCTTTTCTACCCCCGCTAATTCACCCCAGATCCACCTTGTTTGAAATTCCAACATCTTTCCTGGAAGTCCTGGCAGTGTCCATATGTTTTATACCTCTCCCACTGCCCCCTTCCCACGCCCCCCCCCCCCCCCCAAAGCCCTCACCCTCTCTCAGATCTCTCGATGTCTCCATGTCTCTCGGTCCCTGCTCTCAAATGTTGTGTTTGTGTCCTTCCCCCTCTCTCCCCATCTTGTCTACCGCTCCCTATGTTATATGTTTTATGTGTCGGTTTGTCTTTCTGTGTGATTAATGTTCGCTCTTTCACGAGCCTCGATATTGTATACAAAAAAAAAAAAAAAAAAAAAAAAATCCCATAATTTGTTTTTTTTTGTTAGTTACTACGGACTATATTTTAAAAAGTAAAGGCGGTACAGTGTACTGTCAATACAGTGCCTTCAGAAAGTATTCACACCCCTTGACTTTTTCACATTTTGTTAAAGACTGAATTTTAAATTAATGAAATTGAGATTTTTTTTGTCACTGATCTACACATAATACCCTATAATGTGAAAGTGGATATTTGTTTTAACAAAATAATTAAAAATGAAAATCTGAAATGTCTTGAGTCAATAGGTATTCAACCCCTTTGCTATGACACTCCAAATTGAACTCAGGTGCATCCAATTTCCTTTGATCATCCTTGAGATGTCTCTACAACTTGACTGGAGTCCACCTGTGGCCAATTCAATTGATTAGACATAATTTAGAAAGAAAGACACCTTTCTAAAGGGTGACCCAAAAAAACCTCCCACATTTCGAAAGGCTGTAGCACTGGCAGTAGTGAGGCGGGCGGGGCGGGGCTAGGGTCTGTTGGTAGCCCAACCCCAACCGTCCTCAGTCGCCAACATGGCGTGGTCGGGAGCACACCGTGCGTTCGCTGTCGAAGCGTTCTTCACAAACAACCGTTCCGTGATCGCCGTGCAGAGGGCCTTTCGAAGACGTTTCAGTATTACACGGAACCAAAACGTTCCAGATCGGAAAACCATCTTGCAGTGGGTTGAGAATTTCAGGGCAACAGGCTCAGCTTTAAAAAGAAAATCACCTGGTCGACCTAGGAGCGCTCGTACGCCTGAGAATATTGAAGCATTGAGGCGATCTGCTGTGCAGTCTCCGAGACGTTCTGTGCGGAAGCATGCTTTAGCTGAAGGGATATCCCGGGAAACTGCAAGAAGAATCTTACACAAAGACCTCCACTTCCATCCATACAGTGAAGCATGGTGGTGGCAGCATCGTGCTATGGGGATGCTTTTTAGCAGCAGGGACTGGAAGACTTGTAAGGATAGAGGTACCAATTAATGGAGCAAATGCAGGCAAATCCTTGAGGAGAACCTGCTTCAGAGTGCAAAAGATGGTAGACTGCGGTGAAGATTTACGTTTCAACAGGTCAATGACCCAAAGCATCCAGCCAAAGAAACACTGGATTGGATTCAGAACAAGAACGTGAAGGTCCTTGAGTGGACCAGCCAAAGCCCAGACTTGAATCCCGTTGAGAATATGTGGAAAGATTTAAAGATTTCTGTTCACAGACACTCCCTGTCCAACTTGACAGAGCTTGAGCAAATCTGCAAGGAAGAATGGGAGATCTTTGGGAAATGATGGGAAAGGAGAATGAGAAATGCAATGATCTATCCTGGGAAAATCACATTTCCAACCTGGCCTCCAAAGCCAGTCACCGACTGGGCATCCTCCATCGTGCAAAGTCTTTTTCTGGGCACTTCTGAGCTCCTCACCACATACAAGGCTTTCATCCGCAGCTCAATGGAATATTGCTCTCCACTCTGGGCTGGTGCTCCTGCCTCACAACAAGCTCGGCTTCACACGGTTGAAACCAAATCATTCAGAATCATTGGAATCTCCCGCGATTAAGCTGATTCTGAGGGCGTTTGTCTCTCTCACCGCAGGCAGGTTGGTGGTCTTTCTGTCTTCTTCCGACTCCTCTCCAGCCTAGCTCCCCCTTTTCTGTATGTGCTGTGCCCCCCAAATATTCCTGCAGGACGCACAAGATCTGCCAGCAACCCTCTTCTGGTGAAACTGCCAAAATCAAGACTCTCTGCTCACCTTCACTTTCATTCCTCTTTTCTCCCACCCCTGGAACAAACTCCCACAATCTCTTCAATCCCACTCCTCCCTCCAGGTCTTTAAAACAGCTGTTCACCACGATCTCTTATCTTCCCCCATCCAAAACCTTGATCTTTTCTACCCCCATTAAAACACCCAAAATCCACCTCTTTCAATCTCCAACTTCTGTCCTGAAATTCCTCGTAATAATAATAATAATAATTCATTTATTTTGTATAGCGCTTTTCCAGAAGCCCAAAGGCGCTTTGACAGAGTGGAAAACATAATGCATAACAATACATGAAAACAACAATTGCAAAAAGACAAGAATCAAGAAAACAAACAGCAGCGATATACGGCATATATATAAGACAAGAATCAAAAAGACAAGACAAGAATCAATAGGGAAATATTTAAAGCAAAAGGAGGGAGAAGGAGAAGAGATAGTCAGGGGTTAAATGCTGTGGGTTGAATGTTGAATGCAGCGTTGAACAGGTGGGTCTTTAGTGATGTTTTGAATGTGGTACTACGAATACTCGTAGTGTTCCTTTGCTTTATACTGTGTACCCCTTTCTCGCTCCCCCCCCCCCTCACACCCCCCACACTCCCTGCCGGCCCTCTTGCTTCCACATATCTACCGACGTCCTTGTTCTCTACTGATATTGTGCTTGTGTGCTTTCCTCTCTCCCCCCCCCCCCCCCCACCCCTCTTGTCTCCCGCTCCTTTTATTTATTGTACTCGGGCATGCCCGTACTATATATATATATCTAAAATTATATCCCCCCCCCCCCCCCTCTATTTACATGAAATGGTTTGGTCCATTCGCAAAGCCAAAGCGAACGGCTTGCGAGTACGGTGACAATCCCCCCCCCTCTATTTACATGAAATGGTTTGGTCCAAAGCGAACGGCTTGCGAGTACGGTGACAATCCCCCCCCCCTCTATTTACATGAAATGGTTTGGTCCAAAGTGAACGGCTTGCGAGTACGGTGACAATCCCCCCCCCCCCCCCCTCTATTTACATGAAATGGTTTGGTCCAAAGCGAACGGCTTGCGGAGTTTGGTAAAGAAATCGCCATAGCGTGCACAAACGCGCAGGAAAGCGAAAGAATCGCAAATTAGTTTTAATTAGTTTTAAAACATAGTTGAACGCCAACATAGTTTGCCAACGTGAAATAAATGAATACGCTCTCAAATGTGCCGTCCGAGGCAGAGTCTGTTCGGCACGTTCGGCACACGTGATAGCTCGCTGCTCTCTGATTGGTTGAATCGTTTTTTGGACATAGCTCGGTAACTACTTGTCCGATTAATATGAAACCTTGAAAAGGCACATTCTCGGGTCCCCAGCAATATACCTGGCAAGTTTAAAGTATATCGGACCCGTGGTTGTCGAGAAACAGCGGTCACAGACAAACAAACATACACACAGAGATTACTGGAATTATAGATAGATGTTATGAGTCCGTGCATGTTTTCATGCGTAATGTGTTGGCTCTTACACTCTGTATACAAAAAAGAAAACCAAGTCTCGAAGAGATGATGTACCATTGACTGAATCCGGACCGGTAAATTGACAGATTGTGTCAGTCCCAATGAGTCACATCAGTCCTTTGCTGAGATGCCATGGCTGGTGAGAGAGGTACCCACACCCAGCCAGCTGGCATGATGACGGTTTAAGTCACATTTGAGGAAGAGAAGGTTGGGATGAGTGGATATAAGTTGGTCCATGTTATCGGACAGCGAGATGTAAATGGAGTCATCACTGTTTGGTGGACGGTACAGAACACATATGAACAAAAGGTGGGAGCGGAGGGGAAGCCGTAGCCAGAGGTATTCCTGGGGATTTGGTGGAGATAGGGCAGTGCAAGGAGAGTGAGGAAGAGAGTTTTTGATAAAGATAGCAACTCCATCACCAGGACGAGGCTCAGGTCTATCATACTGTAAATTAGATGTAAATTAGGGGATACTTATGCAGGAATACTTAGGTAAATTGGATAATTATGTATTTCATTTTCAATAAATTTGTAAAAAATTCTAAAAACATGTTTTCACTTTGTCATTATGGGATATTTTGTGTAGATCGGTGCCAACATTTTTAAATTTAATCCATTTTAAATGCAGACTGTAACAACAAAATGGAAAAAGTCAAGGGGTGTGAATACTTTCTGAAGTATATATGAGCTATAAAACTATATGTAACTGTATAGGAGTTCCATAAGATGTCAGTATGATTTACATATGTGGTTCATTAACTGGAAAGATGACCTACCAGAATCATCCCAGTGCATAACACACATTTCTTGTATGTACGAAGGCTCCAATATAACAGGGTAGAGCTTGTTTTTAAACTTTATTTCCACACCTGCACACGACCAGGAAAGATACATTGAGAGCAAATTACTGTTTGCACAAATCCAAGGATGCACTCATGTTAACATGACACACTTCATCGACAAATAATTCCTATACATTCGTAATTATCAGGCTGGGGTGTAGTCATAATCTTGGTTTAACATGATGATGGTGTGAGTCGTCGCTTTCGCCAAATCTCTTTCCTTCGTTGGGGTGCGCACTAAGCATTGTGCATTGTGCGATGGTTGTATAATCCAATGCAGGAGTGGAGGAAAACACTGCTATATAATAAGGAAGCTCGGACAAAGCCTTGCTTTGTATCATACAGGAAATGGCTCAAGTGCACCAACTATCCCTCATACGACCAACCATGCCATCGTGGAAGGATCTGATGATGTTGATCAACTAAGTGGGAAATCTGACTGAGTGAAGAAGCTACCACAGGTCCATAAGATGCTCTCATATATCGCATTTAGCTGTCAAATATAGGAAACGACTCTCAAATATCATAAATATCGGATTCCAGCTCTCAAATATCGTAAACAGCTCTTAAATATCGTAAACAGCTCTTAAATATCGTAAACAGCTCTTAAATATCGTAAACAGATCTCAAATATCGTAAATATCATAAACAGCTCTCAAATATCGTAAACAGCTCTCAGATATCGTAAATTTCGTAAACAGCTCTCAAATATCGTAAACAGCTCAGCTCCCAAATATTGTAAACAGCCCTCAAATATCGAAAACAGCTCTCAAATATCGTAAACAGCTCTCAAATATCGTAAATATCGGATTCCAGCTCTCAAATATCGTAAACAGCTCTCGAATATTGTAAATATCGTAAACAGCTCTCATATATCGTAAATAGCTCTCAAATATCGTAAACAGCTCTCAAATATCATAAATGTCGGATCCCAGCTCTCAAATATCGTAAACAGCTCTCAAATATCATAAACATCTCTCAAATATCGTCAATATCGTAAACAGCTCTCAAATATCGTAAATATCGGATTCCAGCTCTCAAATATCGTAAACAGCTCTCAAATATCATAAACAGCTCTCAAATATCGTAAACAGGTCTCAAATATCTACCAAGTGCCATTCTCGTACTGTTTGCCATTACTCCCTCCACCTTCCTCCTCACATTCGCACCCACCCGAATCCTCCTCCACACCTCTGCCTCTGCCTTACCATCCCTGGTCACTGTCCCCACCCCCCCCCCCCCCCCCGATACTCAAATCTATTTCCTTTTCTGATCTCCCTCCACTCTAACTTGATATTCATTTCTTTTCTCTCCTGCCTGACCCACATCACCTCCTTCTTCTCCATGCTCGTTTTCAGCCTATGTTTCTCAAATGCTTCTTGTACTCCCCCATTACTTCCTGCATCTCCCACCCACTCTCCACCACAACAGCCATATTGTCCACATATAACATCCTCCCCACACTACCCCTCATGTTCACCTACCTGCTTGCAAGCTCCATCACCATGATAAATATGAGTGGACAGAGAACACTCCCCTGCCGCAAAAACCGATGTTCACAATCTGAGGACAAAGCAAAACTCTTCCTTTCGTTCCCTTGTACATTCTTTCCACCAACTTAGCATCTGCTTCCGGCACTCCCATTCAACTCAGTGTCACCATTATTTTCTCTCTCGGGACAGTGTTACTGTTGTAGGCCTTCTCCAAGTAAACAAATCCCAATGCCATTTCACCTTGCAACTCCAACCTCTTATCCACCAGCTGTCTCAGCAGAATTATCCCAACCGTCATTTTATTACCCTTTCTGAACTCTTGCTGCTCTTCACCAATCTCCTTTTCCACACTCTTCCTTATCCTCCCATCCAGAACCCTCTCCAGCACCTACATCACATGATTAAGGAGTTTAATGCCCCTGTACTTTCCCGGATTTTGAACATCACCTTCTTCTTCTTCTTCTTCCATATCGGCATAAGTAAACTTGTCCACCACTCCTCCAGAATTAAACCGTCTCTCATACATACATTCAACAGCCTCTTCGTCCAACTGACTCCAACCTCTCCCGCTGTAATTATCATATATGTGCTGTACATCTCATCAATGCCTGGCACTCTTCCCTTCTTCATCCTCTTCAAAGCCACCCACACTCCCTCTTCCATGACCTCCACCAACTCCACTTTCCCATCCACATAACACGGTAGCTCCAGCTCTCCGTTGCTTCCTTCCCGCTTCAACAGCTCTTTGAAATGTCCTTCCCACACCTTCAATTTCTGCACTCCTCTCTGTAACTTGCCACCCACCATCCTTAATCACCGCCGCCATCTTCCGCCTATTCTGATTCCACACCAAATGGAGCCCGAACAGCCGATTCACTCCACGGTACCATGGGCAAAGGAAGTCCACGAGCACAAGGACCAAATGTAGCACCAGAATCACACAGGAATATGGTTAATTTTAGTTTTGTATTTTCTTTTTAGCCGCGTCGCAAGACGCTGGTCATAGAGTGCCCTCTGCTGTTGTTGTTGTTGTTCTTCTTCTTCTTGTTCTTGCAGAGAAGACAAAACCTCAAAGCTCCACCCATTCTGGGAACCATAGCTCCACCCATTGTGGGAGAGGCTTCATATAAACAAATATCCACCATTTTATTAACTCGCATAGCTTTGAGGCCTGTTTTGTAGGCCCGTGGTGTCTTCCTCTCTCACACAGTTTTATTTCAAATCAAATTCGATATATCATTTCATTTTTCACAGTCGCTAACATAGTTTTAGACTCGGTTGAAAAAAAAACGGGAAGAAAATCCGATGAAAGTTGCCCTTTATAGAACGAAATGAATTCTCAAAGGCCTGTAACTTCAAGTCCATTGAGATTTTTTTTTTTTAAATCGCGGCATGGTCAGTCATACACCGCCCGAAATAAGAGACGGGAAAATGCCGAGATATATATATTTTGTTTAAATCGCGGCATGGTCAGTCATACACTGCCCGAAATAAGAGACGGGAAAATGCCGAGATATATTAAAAATTCGTCCATTTGATGACAATCGTCACGATGAAATATTTAATTTATACGTCGTCACAATAATGTGGAGAGAGGAGCATAGCTTCGTTCACGTGTCGCCACATACGGGAAATTGCCGAGATATATATTTTTTAAATCGCAGCATGGTCAGTCATACACCGCCTGAAATAACAGACGGGAAAATGCCGAGATATATTAAAAATTCGTCCATTTGATGACAATCGTCACGATGAAATATTTAATTTATACGTCGTCACAATAATGTGGAGAGAGGAGCATAGCTTCGTTCACGTGTCGCCACACACGGGAAATTGCCGAGATTTTTTTTTTAAATCGCGGCATGGTCAGTCATACACCGCCTGAAATAACAGACGGGAAAATGCCGAGATATATTAAAAATTCGTCCATTTGATGACAATCGTCACGATGAAATATTTAATTTATACGTCGTCACAATAATGTGGAGAGAGGAGCATAGCTTCGTTCACGTGTCGCCACACACGGGAAATTGCCGAGATATTTTTTTTTAAATCGCGGCATGGTCAGTCATACACCGCCTGAAATAACAGACGGGAAAATGCCGAGATATATTAAAAATTCGTCGCCACACATGGGAAATTGCCGAGATATATTTTCACTTTGCACAAAAATAACATCAAGTAATCGAATCAATAGGAATGTCCTGTGCCTATAACATCGACGTTATAGGCACAGCTGCATCTAGGCATTGTGTAACATCGACGCGGCTTTTGTTTTAATTAAAACTTTTTGTACTTGTTAACTTTAGAACTTGGCATACAACCGTAGTTTTATTTCCCATTCAAGAGGTTTATAAATATCGAAATATTTAACCCAGAGTGCCCCTTTCTCATAATCGAATGATGTTATTCAAACAATCAACAAATTTATGGAGATGAAAGTTTAGTTGTAATTTATTTTGTAATTTCATTCCTATCTATACAGAATGAGTAGGGGGAAATGGGGGTTCGAAAACACACCCAATTTTACATTGAAGTGAATGGGGAAAATGCCTTGGAACTTATGGACCACCCACCCAAAAACCAACAAACATCCGTCTATTTCTCCCTTCCCTATCTAAACCATTAACAAAGATTAAATCCTCAATAGACCCCCAAGCCCTTTGTTGATTCTAAAATACACCCAATTTTACATTGAAGTGAATAGGAAGAAGTGAAAAACTATTTCTAAAACACCCCCTTAACCCTTAAAAATTCCTCCTATTTTTCCCTCTTCCCCGAACATACCTACGATTATTTATTCACAAGCCACGCCCACTTTTTCCATTGTTCCATTGATCAAACCCTAAAAAAATCCGTCTATTTCTTCCCCTTTCAAATAAACCTATTATGAAATATTAAATCCTCAATAGACCAACTATTGCAAACCACACCCACTTTTTGATTAGCCACGCCCACTATTTCCATACCCCTAAAAATCCTCCTATTTCTCCCACTTCTTCCAAGCCCTTTGTTGATTCTAAAACACTCATACCACTCCATTTTCTCTCATATTTTATTTGGACTCATATACAGAGCCAATTCATGTTTGACTATGTTTTATTTCAGAGAATAACTTGATTTTCATATTGAACTCATCAGTCATCACCATCGAGAATATTGATAAATAATATGTTTGAACACAAGTTCTTGGTTTAAATATCTTTGTTGGGCAGAGATGAAATGGTAAACCTCTCTTATTGCTCTTGTCTGAGCACCTCCTGAGCCACATATCATTTTGTTTGTCGTAAATTATTTTTCCATTTAACTTTTGATAAACATCAAAGTTTTCTCTCCATTCAAGGATGTTTATTTTCTTTACATCCTCTAAATTATTTGTATTTACATTTATCTGCTTATTTGTTTTATCTACTTTTGTTTTAGTTATTTCTTCATTAAGATTTATTTGATATTTCTCACATTCGTGATGTTTTCCATTTTTATACCAAGGCTGTGATTTTCTCCAATCTTTGGTTTGGTTATTGCTTGGTTCTATCATTTATATACCAGTAAAAAAGGCGGCGGTTGCCCGTTACCAACCCCCCCCCCCCCCCCCCCCCAATCTTCGTTTTTTATTAATTCTTATGTATTTCTTAACACTTTACCTCCTCTGTATATAATTGATGTTTATAACTTCTTATTGTATTCATTTTTCTTTACTCTTCTTTTTTAAAGGTTAAACAGTTGTAATAATGTTCAAAGTTTATTGTTTCTTTGATTACATTTTTCTTTACTCCCTTTAACTTTTCATCACTCTTTAATATTGTTGCGCGAATCCCTCGGTTAATACCGTAGGATCGCGGATGGCCCAAACGGACTTAAATAGAGGCGACAATCAATGTGGATTCGACTATAAAAGCATGAGAGGAAGAAGGAAGAGGAAGAAGTGGCAAGCTCGTACCTGTAGCGATCCGACGGCAGCTCCGAGCCTGGAGGAAATGAACTCAAACGAACACAGGATTTTGAATAGAAAATAAAATAATACAAGTGTTTATTTATAATTATTAGTGGGACAGGAAAACGCAGTGATAAAACTAAATGCTATGTTGGGACATCCCCACTCACTGATTTCAAATACAAGACAAAGGGAGAATGAACAAAATAAATGTCCCGCCGTGTACTTGTGGATGCGAGCTTATCTGTCTGTAGTCTGCAGTCGTCAAGGAATCGTCCGCCTTGCTCACGCCCGTGGCGTCGGTCACACGCGAGGTCCCGTCTGCTCATAGCACCGAGCCTCACTCCCAGCACCAAAAGCACCACGAAGGACCAAAAGCACCATGAGCACCACGAAGGACCAAAAGCACCACGAAGATTCAGGGAAAACGCCAACGACCACCAGGTAAGAACGCAGGGAACAAGCACCAGCGAAGCCGATCGCTGAACATGCGAAGCACAAGCACAGAACCCAGCTCAAAGAGCCTGAACGAACCCTCTCAAAATGCCCGCGAACCACCCGTTTTGTCTCCCGTGGTCTGACGTCAATTCTGGCGCGTTAACAATCCATTCTGCCCTGCTTTCTGATCTTTCTCGCCTTCTGAAGTCACTGGCGCTCTTCCTCCACCTAGCAACCTGTTTCTAAATGGTCGTTTGGCGCCCTCCGCCCTGATTGGCCGTAGGTTCGTGCCTTCCGCACCAACCAATCACATGTTCTCTGGGTGTTGTTCCAGCCTGCCTTCCACGATGCACGTTACTAGGTCAGCTGGTGATGTGGCTGGCTGCAGCCCCATGCGGCAGTGCCCCGATCTGGCTTCCTGCCTGTAATCTTCCAAAGTCATTGTGTAAGAGAGGGGAATTATTTACTATGGTGCACTAATGGGCCTACGTCGGGTCTATGTGAGTGTGTTGCCATAAGGGACACTAGTTTGGCGACAGAGGGGATGACAAACGAGGGGATTTTACCCATAATCCCTGTACTAATTAGCATGCCTTGCCCCCTCGTGGTGGGGACACAGATACAACTTATACCGACATCCGGGCTAAACATAGAACTTATTACAGGTAGATTCCCTATCACGACAGTCGAATACCTACCTATGCAGATCTACCTGGCTCTAGATATTCCTCTATCCCCCGACATTACACCTTGGTGTGTGGGTCTCCACACACCAGGCTCCGTGACCTCCTGCTTCAGCGCTGCTACACAGGTCGACGTGAGTCTCCCTTACCCCAAGGCGCCCAAACAGTCCCTCCACCCACGAGCTCCAATTTCCAGATACCACCGGCTGCCAGGGGTAATTGCCGCAGAGGGGGAGCATTGCTCCTCAGAGCTTGATCTGTACCTGCGGACGCACACACACGTTCCCCACCCACAAAATCCCCAAAACACATTTCCTCCCCCGCTGCCATTCAATTCTCCAACACATATTGCAAGAGCAGATGTTACAAAAAGTTGCCATGGCCTGCCTCATGTGAAATACCCAATTCACATTTACCCAATATATTTCTAAAACACAATCATCACCACTCACTCTCAGTTTCCATTCTCCACGACCACATAAAAACACATCACCACAACACAAAAACAGACACCACCCACAAGACTCTGTGGCACACATTCCATCCCCCTCACCGGCCATGTCATCACTCGCACCCGCCCCCAATTCCAAATTACCTGTCCGATATTCCTATAGCAAGTCCTGAAGCCTGGGACAGTAAACATCAAGGCCTTACCTCCACCTTGATGTGCAGGTAATTGCCGGTTGGTCAAGTCCAAAGTGCCAGTGATACCCATACAATCCCAAAATTTATCATTGGGCCTATCAAATTTTCACCAAATTTCACTTTTGTCCCCACTATACTGTCAGGTATGTGGATCCGCATCCAACAGTGAACCGTTCTAAACAACTACCTGTGGCTACGACAGCTCTGCACCTCTACCGTGCAAGGTTCATCGGGACAAGGTGAGCAGCCAAAACGCCAACATGGCCCATGAGTGTCCATAAGGGTGCGACCCACCATCCATCCTTCGGCCCCCCTGCAAGGAACACGGCTGCACTAGCCCCAGCTGGCCAATGTGGTGAGCACCTGCTGCCAACGACACTCACTCACACAACCTCGGCCCTGGGGGAGACGGTCGCAGTGCGTGGCATTCCAGTGCCGGATATTAACAGAGTCTGGCCAGCCTTTGATCTGCTCAACTACCGCCGTGATTGGTCGAGCCCGCGTCACGTGGTTTACAGGCGCCATTTTGCATACCACCTCAGCCGAGCAGCTTTCCCGCTGCACCCATTCCATGCCATTGCTTCGTATCGTTGCATATTTCATTTGAGTAATATTTCAATAAAATCAACCAATATGGTGTGTTGTGCCGCTTGGGGATGTTCTGTTAGACCAGGACAAGGTCGTATAATGCACAGATTTCCTCGAGACAAGGAATGAAGTTCTATTTGGGAGGTTAAAATACGCCGAGTTGGATGGAATCCATCACCTTACTCATATTTATGTTCGGTAAGTGAAATCGCTTAATATATATTGGTTTCAAATCATAAGTGACATGACACGTGTGTATTAGGTCTCTGGTGAGCTTAACATTTATTTAGTCAACCATATATATATATATTATACATATTCCCTGTAACATTCTTCGTGTACATATGCAGTGCATAGGGTATATATATATATATATAAGGGATTGTGTGTAATAACTGAAAATCAGGTATTATACATAATCCCTTATTATACATATACCCTGTAACAGTGTAACATGCACTGTTTATATATGCTTATATATCAGGAAATACTTGTTTATGACGCAATATTTGTCACTGTTTGTGTCAGTTTCCTGAGTAAAGTGTTCTTTGAAAACGTAACATTTTTTGGGGGAAAATAATACCGTTTCCAAATATTATATTGCCAAAAAAAGCAGTTAATTTGGATCGTTTCAATAGAGAGGACTCTGCACAACGTTGTGGGTGTAGGTTGATATGGAGCCCCAATTCAATGTGAACAGCCTGCACTCCCGTACGGAAGAATTTGTATTATTTATTAATGGAAGAAGTGTGTGTATGCTATAAACATAATCTGTTTTTCTTGATTGATGAAGAATAACCTCATGACCATATTAATTGTTTCTTCCAGGACCATTTTGATGAATCTCAATACGAGAAGAATGGACTTGATGGCAAGAAAAAGTTGAAAATGAACGCTGTGCCTTCCATCTTTGCGTTCACTTCTGCTGCAAAGAAGGGAAAGGCTCCTCGTAAGTCACCCCGGAAGAGAGGTGGTCCGGCTACAAAAAGTCCACGCGTGGATCACACGTACACAAAGAGCCAGCCATCCTGCAGTACTGCTGAAGGTCAAACATATACACCATAATTTATATTATCAACTATAAATTATTGTGTTACGATTGTTCTGATATTTATTTTGGCCATATGTTTCTTGAATTGTTCAGAACATGAAGAATTGGAAGATAATGCTACAAGTGAGTGTAACACGGTTGAAGAGGACAACGTTGAGAGCAGTACTGTCGAAAATTCCACCACTGATCACCGGCTAATTATTAAGACACTGAAAAGCCGCACCGCTGAACTGCAGAGAAAACTTGCTTCTGCACAACGAGCAAAACGGAAGATCTACCGTGAAAAAAATGTGTTTAGAGAAAAGCATTAAAAAAAGTGTTCAATGCAGATGAAATTAAGAAACTCTCACTGAAGACAACTCGGGGTTGTAAGTGGTCAAATGACTCAATTAAAAAAGGACTGCAGCGACGTTTCGCTTGTGGGACAACTGGCTATGAAACCCTCCTTGAACAGAAACAACCACTGCCTTCTCTGAGGTCTCTCAGAAGGAGATTAGAGGTTGTTCCCATGGAACCAGGTGTTATGGTGCGAGTCAAGTTATAACAACATTTGTGAACCCAAGCTAATGAATAAAATAATAGACATTGTATTTTCGTAGCATTATGGGAAGATTGTATGTTACGTTTCCAGATAATAGATGAAATCTAGTATACAAGCTCCATTTTATCAAATTACAATTTCATGCCAAGAGAAATAAAATTTATCAGTATGCTGTATACAGCTGACAATAAATCGTGTGCCGCGACAGGCAAACAATTCGTGTGAATAAATGACGCCGCTTGCAGATTTTATTACTCCAATAACAAACAACACATCACTTTAACTTGAATTAGTTGTCCCTCATTAAATCTGCGACCAAACAGTAATAACATCGATTCCCTCGTCACAGAACTACAGGATTGCCACAGCTGACATACATCTCGCAGTGCCAGCGCGCGAAGTTAGGTGTGCAACATGGCGCCAGTATTTCAGTTGGCCAGACTCTCAATATACACGGCACTGTGGCATTCCCCTCACGTCACCTACGCCGCCCTCATCCCCCAGTCCACACAACTGCAGCCCCCAGTGCCCACCCACACTTGACCACGCCAAGGTCCAATCGACAGCCATGCTCCACCAGGAGACTCACCCAGAAGACATGGTTCACACACCTCGGACACCCATAGCACCACGTTGACCCTCAGACCCCCAACTCCATCCCCATGACTCCGCGTCTCAAATATCGGCAGAGTTGCCCCCACAGCCAGTTGAAGGCTGTGTCTTGCTAACCTGTCAATTTTTATCACAGCCTCCATCACTTTGGTCTAGCACATCTGGATCAATAATGGTGACACTGCTGTCAGTAACCACCATGACATTTCAAAATTCACCCTTAAATTTACATCCAACCCTCAGATTACCCATGCCAAATATTTCTCACAATTCACTAATTTCACCAAAGAAGGGTGCTTCTCCATACACTTGCCAGCCGAGCATGGCCCATATGCTTGGCACATTACACATTCCCGATTCAACAATCCCATGGCTCTCTTCCCAAACCGAGAGTCCACAAATCATAACGAGACATCTGTGGAAGATCATTCTCACCATCATATTCCACAGATGCCCCAATGGTTGTCCAGTAGGCTATGTCTATCCCTGTCCATTCGGTTTGGCCCGCATCCATAGACGAGCACAGTATGGCAGGTCACCACATGCTGGCTGTCCCAGAGTCTCAGGAGGAGGGTGTCAGGCCGCATGCCCGGGTGGTCACCACATCAGGCCCATGTTGGCCATCCGTGATGCCACCACCAAAGAGTGACCTACAACACCTCCCCCTAGTGGTCCTCATATACGCCATGCCAGGCACCTGAGGAACCACCTCGGACCCCCTGGAGGTTGTAACCCCCACCAGGATCCGGTGTGTGGCTCGGGGGCACCCCGATGGACAAGGGACGCCACACTCCACCAGACCCCCCATGGGGCCCAGGTCGTACCATGACATCCATGGCTAGACCCCACATCCAAATCTCGCCAGCATAGCCCCCCAGCTGGCTGGCATATCCAAATTTTGAAAGGGGCAACTTTTGCCCGAAGCCATCCCTAATGACCTCTCCTGGTCCACATTCCGCAGCCCGGGGACCATCTCCCTCCAAGGCTGTTCCAAATCCAACTCCCATTTTAATTTAATTTTAAATTTACTTTTAGAAATTTTGATTTCCCATCCCAAACCACAGCTGCAGGTAACAACTCCCTCAGGTTGTTCTGCCCCTCCCTGCAGCTGTTCCAAATTCCCCACGGGGACCAAATTGTCTGAGGCTCGATCTCCCGACTCTCCAATGTCCAAATCTAGCTCAGAGCCAAAACACTCCCCCAACTGGTTATTCCATTTTGGAGCCTCCATTACCCAATCGGTGTGTACGGTGAGGGTCCCCTCGGTCACTTCAACCGCCTCCTCGGACCGATTCACCTCCTCCCCCAAACTCCTTTAGAACTGGTCAACCTTTACCTCCATGGGACTGTCCCAGGTCCCCAGCCGCTGGGTCACATCATTTACATCATCCCCATCAATATTTTGCGGCCCCCACAGGCCTTCCCCAATAAATACCTGGTCCGGCTCCATTACCCGGACCCCCCCTATTGTTACCCATTCTTGCTCTGCACCACTGCACCTGAGCAGCAAGGACTCCAATCCATCCCCCGGTTGAGGTGTTGTGACATCCACCTGGCCCCGATAACTCCCCAGGCCACCATGTGGGAAACATTCCCCAATTAAATTTTTACCTTCCCAATTTCCTTCCACACATGCAGTCTCCTCCCGTTTTAATTCGATTCCCGTTACAATTCCCTGCTCCTGAGCCCCATGCGCATCTGCATGGGCCATACTCACTTCCATTCCCAATTTGAATTCCCCCCCGTTCAGATTGAATTTCTGCCACCATTGGCTTCTCCTGTGCCCCATTGGCACCATTCGTTCGTCCTTCCTTCAACTCAATCGTCCATCCATCAATTTTATTTCCCAATCGCTCACTCTGAGCATCCATTTTGTTTTCTAGGCCCTTCATGTCTGCCTTCAATTCATTCCTTTGGGAGTCCATTTTTTCATTCAACCCATCAACTTTATTTTCCAACCGCTCACTCTGAATTCATTCATTTTGTTATTCAATCGCTTCATTTTGTCTTTCAATTCCTTACTCTGAGCCTTCATGTCATCCATTTTGCTTTTCATTCGCTCCAGAAATTGCATTAAGGCCTGGTTATCGTTCGGGACTGCCTTGATAGCGGGGATAGCTCCATCGCTATGCTCAACCCCAACTACCTCCGACCCACTTCCAAGGCTCCCCGCATCTTCCACCCTTTCTTCCATATTGCGTATCTCTTCCATCCGTGAAGAAGAGGTCGCTTCCCCACGTGGCTTTTACCTCAGAAATCGATTTAAATTTAACTGACGTGCTGTGCGCGTCCCGCTCACCGATCGACTATTCAATTTATCGCCTCTGACTAAAAAAAAAATTTGTCTCCAAATTCTCCACACTCCTTGACACCAAATTTATAATACGGTTCAAATCCCACTCCTTGACAACACTTGTCGCGCGAATCCCTCGGTTAATTCCGTAGGATCGCGGATGGCCCAAATGGACTTAAATGGAGGCGACGATCAATGTGGATTCGACTATAAAAGCGTGGGTGGAAGAAGGAAGAGGAAGAAGCGGCAAGCGCGTACCTGTAGCGATCCGACAGCAGCTCCGATCGTGGAGGAAATGAACTCAAATGAACACAGGATTTTGAATAGAAAATAAAATAATACAAGGGTTTATTTAAAATTATTAGTGGGACAGGAAAACACGGTGATAAAACAAAATGCTAGGTTGGAACGTCCCCACTCACTGATTTCAAATACAAGACAAAGGGAGAATTAACAAAATAAATGTCCCCGTCGTGTACTTGTGAATGCGAGCTTATCTGTCTGTAGTCCGCAGTCGTCAAGGAATCGTCCAGGCTCCGGTGTTGGCACGAAGCAGGCCTCCGTCCACCTTGCTCATGCCCGTGGAGTCGGTCGCACGCGAGGTCCCACCTGCTCGTAGCACCGAGCCTCGCTCCCAGCACCAAAAGCACCACAAAGATTCAGGGAAGACACCAACGACCACCAGGTAAGAACGCAGGGAACAAGCACCAGCGAAGCCGATCGCCGAACACGCGAAGCACAAGCACAGAACCCAGCACGAAGAGCCTGAACGAATCCTCTCAAAATGCCCGCGAACCACATGTTTTGTCTCCCGTGGTCTGACGTCAATTCTGGCGCGTTAACAATCCATTCTGCCCTGCTTTCTGATCTTTCCCGCCTTCTGACGTCACTGGCGTTCTTCCTCCAACTAGCGAACTGTTTCTACATGGTCGTTTGTCGCCCTCCGTCCTGATTGGCCGAAGGTTCGTGCCTTCTGCACCAACCAATCACATGTTCTCTGGGCGTGGTTCCAGCCTGCCTTCCACGATGCTCGTTACTAGGTCAGCTGGTGATGTGGCTGGCTGCGGCCACATGCGGCGGTGCCCCGATTTGGCTTCCTGCCTGTTCTCTTCCAAAGTCATTGTGTAAGGGAGGGGAATTATTTACTGTGGTGCACTAATGGGCCTATCTAGGGTCTATGTGAGTGTGTTGCCATAAGGGACACTAGGTTGGCGACAGAGGGGACGACAAACAAGGGAATTTTACCCATAATGAATGAATGATTGAATGATCGTTTTAAGGCCATTTTCCCCGCTAGAGCGGGGGTTAGGCTAGAGCGGGGGTTAGCCTTGCGGGCCCCATGATAATCATGGTTCCCTGTTTGAGGCAATGTTTTATGGCCGGATGCCCTCCTGACACCAACCCTTAGTCGCCTCTTACGATGCGCAGGGATACGGTATACCTATTCTAAACCAGGGTACACACCGGGATCATTCATCCCAGCAAGCTGGTACTCAATTTGCCGACCCCGGAAGGATGACAGGCTGAGTCAACCCCCCTGGTGTTAATTCAGTGATCGACCGGGATTCAAACCCAGGATCCTAGGATCCCAAGCCTGCACCCTAACCGCTAAGCCAACACCAGGCTAAAAAAACCATAATAATAAAATAAAAATATAATAATAATAATATAAATAATAATAATAATAAAATATAAATAATAATTAATAATAAAATAATAATATAATAATAATAATAATAAATATAATAATAATAATAAATATGGTTATTGTCCCCCGTCGCACCGCGGAGCGAAAGGGGGACTCTGGTTTTCCCGGGTGTGCGTGCGTGCGTGTGTGCATGCGTGCATGTGTAAGCAAAGGAATGCATTCGAATTTGGTGTGTGGGTGCAACCCACGTCAAAATCCAAGATGGCCGCCACCATGTATGTCTGATGCCATGTATGTCTGAACCTTGTGAGCTGAATATCTTGAAAAATAAGCGAAGTACCAACTTCTAATCTGGTGTGTGGGTGTATCTAGGCACAAGGAAGAACACTATTGAAAATTGGGTCGCCACGTCAAAATCCAAGATGGCCACCACCATATATATGTCTGAACCTTGTGAGCGAAATATCTTGAAAAATAAGCGAAGTACCAACTTCTAATCTGGTGTGTGGGTGTATCTAGACATAAGGAAGAACCTCATTGAAAATTGGGTCGCCACGTCAAAATCCAAGATGGCCGCCGCCATGTATGTCTGAACCTTGTGAGCTGAATATCTTGGAAAAATAAGCGACGTACCAACTTATAATCTGGTGTGTGGGTGTATCTAGGCATAAGGAAGAACGCTATTGAAAATTGGGTCGCCATGTCAAAATTCAAGATGGCCACCACCATATATATATATATATATGTCTGAACCTTGTGAGCAAAATATCTTGAAAAATAAGCGAAGTACCAACTTCTAATCTGGTGTGTGGGTGTATCTAGGCATAAGGAAGAATGCTATTGAAAATTGGGTTGCCACGTCAAAATCCAAGATGGCCACCACCATGTATGTCTGAACCCTGTGAGCAAAATATCATATCGTAGCATGTTTTCTGCGTCTTCCACTTTGTCAACTCACATCACATCCCCGACGGGGGACCTAGGCATAACGCTTGTTATAATAATAATAACCATAATAAAAACCAATAATCCCTGTACTAATTAGCATGCCCTGCCCCTTTGTGGCGGGGACACAGATACAACGTATACCGACATCCGGGCTAAACATATAGAACTTATTACAGGTAGATTCTCTATCACGACAGTCGAGTACCTACCTATGCAGATCTACCTGGCTCTAGATATTCCTCTATCCCCCCGACATTATATTATTATCAATATATTTATAAGCATAATCCTTTGCTCTCAATCCCACAAATTCACTCATTATCTTTCTACCCAATTAATCTTTAAACTTTCCAATAACCTTTTTATTCTTTGTAGAGAATAGTTTGTTATCTGATTTATATTT
Source organism: Myxine glutinosa (assembly GCF_964187855.1). NCBI lineage: Eukaryota > Metazoa > Chordata > Myxini > Myxiniformes > Myxinidae > Myxine > Myxine glutinosa. The sequence continues at coordinate 14,436,835 of NC_136268.1, forward strand.
GCTTGTATCATAAATATCAACATCCTGAGACATATCCTTATAAATATCTTCCATATTGATTTTCAAAATAAAACTGTGTATCCATATCGAGTAAATTTATTCACAAAATAGATATAAAAGTAAATTTTAATATAAAAGCAGATATAAAGTACATTTATTCACATATTTCTTCTTTAAGTTGTTGCAGTAGTAGGCATACATTAATAATTTTGACAAGTCAAGAATTGATGTTCCCATATAAATAGGTTTATCCATTTCAATACTCTCTTTGATCATATGAATAGCAGAAAAGCTATCTGAAAACACCTCTACTCTTTGAAAACTTGGTCTATTAATTAGTTTAGATGCTTGTTTCCAAGATGTAGCGAGTCTTATATTTTGTCTGTTCCTAACATTTTCATAGTCTTTCCAAATACAGCATTATTCATTAATTTATAAAAGTCCTTCTTAAAATCTGTTTTTGTTTCCATTCTCCTTTTTGTATTAAAATCAATAGAGGTCTTTAACCACTAACTTTGTTTAAATTCTAAAAGCCTATGAATTTTCTTCACTCTCAAACCAGCAGATAAATATCGTCTTAAATTCCTTTGATGTAAAACATATTTCCCTTTATCATAGAATGTAGTGTGGAATTAAAATCTTTATTAAACTGCTTTAGGCCCCATGACAGCTTGGCTGAGTTGTATCGGGCAAGTCGAATCTGTTCCGAATCTGTCGAATAAAATTGAGCATTCTTTTGAAATCCACCTGTTCCAAAGGCTGAATCCAGGCTCTCAGAAAAATCCCTAGATCCCTTCTATCCGGATACCTAAAATTAATCATAATATAATACCTACGTATCATATTATAATACCTATATTCTCGCTTAATATATGTGTAAGCTCGATTAAATTAATCTTATAATCTATCAAATTAAAAACATATCATCAATCTGGACAACCGTCTGGACAACCCTCCCATCTACTTTCTCAACAATCCTCTCCAAGAAGTTCTGTCACTCAAGCTTTTGGGTCTCACTATCGGCCATGATCTTTCTTGGGAAAACCACATTTCAAATCTGGCCTCCAAAGCCAGTCGCCGACTGGGCATCCTCCGTCGTGCGAAGTCCTTCCTTGGCACACCTGAGCTCCTCACCACATAAAAGGCTTTCATCTGCACCTCAATGGAATACTGTTCTCCCCTCTGGGCCGGTACTCCTGCCTCACACCTAGCTCGGCTCCACGCTGTTGAAACCAAAGCTTTCAGAATCATTGGAATCTCCCGCGATGAAGCTAACTCCGAGGGCCTTTCACTTACTCACCGCAGGCAGGTTGGTGGTCTTTCTGTCTTCTGCTGACTCCTCTCCGGCCTTGCTCCCCCAGCTCTCTCTCTGGGCTCTGTCCCCCAAATATTCCTACAGGTCGCACAAGATCTGCCTGCAACCCTTTTGTATATCTCCCCCACTTTTATGCTTAGAAATGAATTGACACTTTTAGTGCCACACACTAAACATATCCTCTTTTGATAAACTCTATTATTTTTTACCTTTAACATGTGATATATTTTTAGTATAAGTTTTCTTTTTACACTTAACACAATAACTCATTTATTTATGAGAAAAATTCATGCAGAGTGCGAAAACCTTTTTGGTTTCCAACATATACATTTATATCTTGATGTTTATAACATAAATAATCCTTAGGAATGCCTTCACTCTCTCCTCTTTTTTGAATTTAGGGAAAAATATATATCTTAAACTTTAACTACAGTCAATAACACCAACATCATCAACTACATAATCTTTTCCTTCTTCCTTATCCCCATTTTCTCGTTTAAATATCCTCCCTGAAATTTAAGATATTGATGAAGTTATTCTTGAAAATAATATTTTCATTAGACTTTTAATTTCTTTATTTTCCTCCTCAGTGCATTGAGTTTGATTTATTTTCCGTAATACCTCCATTCCGTAATCCGCAATTTCCGTAATCCTCCAAATTTCCGTAATAATCTTCACCTTCTACTTCTCCTGGTCGCATTGCTCTGGTTGTAGATACAATACAAATCATAGGGTGTTTTTAAAAACTTACAATCTTTTCATCTTTATGATTCAGGAGCCTGGATTTCTGAAAGTTTTTTTCCGGAAGCAGATTTACCCACAATATTAATAATAATAGTTGTCATTTATGTCTGTAATCTATCTATACACAAAGAATTAAGTTAAGCACCCCTACACAACGAATTAAGGTAAGCACCCCCTAATATATATTCTTTGTGTATATGTATACATTGGCATATATTCTAAGGTATGTGAGATCAAATAATGATTGGTATGACATTAGCAATTATCCATTGATGAAATGCAGATGAGTGCACTCATCTGTGACGCCCATCGCTCGTGCAGCACGATCACGTGGGTCCTACACACGTTATTGACGCAAAGATCGCTAGAGGTCTTCTCAGAACAATGACTGTACGTTAGAAAACATAAACGTCATCCACACTGTCCGTGATGGACCTATAGCTCCATACTTAAATTGAGGTGAAAATATGCCTAAAATTCCCAAAAATTTTCACCTTAAATTATTCAGAATAAAATATTGAAAACGGCATGATTGTTATGTTTTTATGTGACCATATTATCACTTCTCCAGAAAATATAGCAATATCATGGGTATATTACACTGTTTTGACGACAACAAACTTGTAATGTGCGAGGTTGTAAAAAAACGGGGGGGGGGTGCTTAACTTAATTCTTTGTGTATATATATATACAAGAAAGTTTTGTTTGTTTGTTTGTTTGTCTGCACGTGTTAATTTCCTGAACGGTGAAAGATAGGAGGAAATCTCGAAAAAAAAAATGTCGGGACGGGCCCCAGGAAGGTTATAGGCTAGGTGGCGAGGCCGGTCGAGGCAGCCTCGGCCGGGCTGGGCCCATTTCGCAATTAAAAGCTGAGCTGAATTATAGTAGTCAATCTTCTACGGCCGCAAGTAAAAGCTGAATTATAGTAGTAAATTCATTCAAAAAGAACCCGGGCAACGTCGGGTGCTTTCGTCTAGTTATTAACGCACAGGTTGTAAACCTGGTGCGTTATAGCGTTTGCCTGGGAATTTCTGTCGCTCCAAAAGTGAAGCACGTTTCTGTCGCTCAGATGTGTAAACATGACGTCATCAAATCTATATTTAGGCTAACCATGGGCTACCCCTTTGGCTGGTACGCGGCCGCTCGCTAGTACATAATATAGGATATATTTGTTATATGTTATGTTATAGGATATATAGGATATATGTTATATGATATAGGATATATATAGGATAGGTTATAGGATATATATGTTATAGGATAGGAATATAGGACCCAAATGACCCAGAGGACCCAAATGACCCAGAGGACCCAAATGACCCAGAGGACCCAGAGGACCCAAATGACCCAAATGACCCAAATGACCCAGAGGACCCAAATGACCCAGAGGACCCAAATGACCCAGAGGACCCAAATGACCCAGAGGACCCAAATGACCCAGAGGACCCAAATGACCCAGAGGACCCAAATGACCCAGAGGACCCAAATGACCCAAATGACCCAGAGGACCCAAATGACCCAGAGGACCCAAATGACCCAGAGGACCCAAATGACCCAGAGGACCCAAATGACCCAAATGACCCAGAGGACCCAAATGACCCAGAGGACCCAAATGACCCAAAGGACCCAAATGACCCAGAGGACCCAAATGACCCAGAGGACCCAAATGACCCAGAGGACCCAAATGACCCAGAGGACCCAAATGACCCAAATGACCCAGAGGACCCAAATGACCCAGAGGACCCAAATGACCCAGAGGACCCAAATGACCCAGAGGACCCAAATGACCCAGAGGACCCAAATGACCCAGAGGACCCAAATGACCCAGAGGACCCAAATGACCCAGAGGACCCAAATGACCCAGAGGACCCAAATGACCCAGAGGACCCAAATGACCCAGAGGACCCAAATGACCCAGAGGACCCAAATGACCCAGAGGACCCAAATGACCCAGAGGACCCAAATGACCCAGAGGACCCAAATGACCCTCTGGGTCAATAAAAGTTGAAACTGGGCAAATGTCAATGAAAATTTGCCAGACCCAGACCAGAAAATGACCCAGAGGACCCAAATGCCCAGAGGACCCAGAGGACCCTGTGAATGTGAATGAATGTGAACATAATGTGAATACTAGTAGCAATTTTACAAAAACCATGGCATAATTTCAAATCTTGACCCGAGATGATAATTATGCTACATCATAATTTCCATGTGCCAACCTGGGCGGAATCCAAGTGGATTCACTTGTTTGTAAACAAAAAAAAAATCATTGAGTATCTCATCTCGTTTCACAACAATATATTTATATTTTCCAGTCATGTGTTTCATTTTCTCCTCAAATTCCTTTTTACTACATAATGGAGAGCAATTGTCTCTCCAAAAATTATTTACATCTGTTGAATTTAACTTTAATAAAATAATAGTATTGGCATTGTTTCTTATTGAGCGACAAGGGAGTTGAAAGTATGATTGACTGAGATAACTACAATTACAAGAAGAATGCCTCCCTCTTGTATAGTAGCTATCCATAACCGATTGGTTTCTCTCATTAACACAATCATGAAATATAACGAGGTTCTTTTTTGATTTATCTAAACCTTGGGGTGAAGGTATATCCTCCGTATTATCACTGAGAATACAAGTTATGGGTTTTGGTTTCGGTTTTGATTTCTGTGTATCACAAAATAATTGTATTATATCTTCAATATTGTAATCATTTAGTTTGTTTTGAAGTTTGAATAAACCGATTATATCTTCTTTTTAAAGACCCGCATTAAAACCTTGTGAGAGTAGTTGATACTCGGGTTGCAAACTTGCCTTTGTAAAAATTATTAAATTATCATAATCTATAAAGTTGGGAGTAAGGAGCATCTTAAAAAGCAAACAGGTTTTTCCACATCCGCTTGAACCAACTATTAGACATTTTAATGAATTTGGAAGATTTTTATCATTGTAAAATTTTTATCTTATTTTCCGAAACAGGCAAAAAATCAATCATTTATATATTTGGAAAACAAGTCATCGAGTTTTTTACAGGCTTTTTTTAGAAACTCTTTGTTTTATCCTGAGTTCAGGTATAATTTTTGGAGAATCCATTATTTTTTATATGTGATATCTTGTGTTAAAATTTCCATGAAAATGACAATCGTGAATAGCAAATAACATAGTTCCTTGAAACATTTCCCTAATTTTATCAATATCTTCCGTTGTAAGGAAAGGAGCATCCTCAACATCATAAACACCAATAACAGTGTGAAAGTCTTCTTTGAATAAATGTTTGACTTCATCAGAAAAATAAATATTCATTTCTCTTATTAATCTTGTGGAGTAATTCATTTTTGGTGTAAATTTGAAACAGTTATGTTCCTTTTTACATATATTTTTCATCATTAATTAGAAGATAATAATAAAATATACATTGTTTATAGGCTTTTGTCTCTGTGTTTATTCCTACTCTATGACACGCAGAACAATTCTCTAATTTATCATACTAGCAACGGTACCCACCCTACGGTGGGCTTCAATTGGGAAGCCCAAATGAAAAGGCAAAATATCAGACATTCAAGGCTTTTTAAAATTTTAAACGATTCATATAAACATCCGTTGAATCATATCACACGCAAATCATCAAAATCTAAATAGTACATGGCGCCCATTTCGATAAAAGATTGAATACTGCAAAACAGAAGCGGCCGCTACACATCTTTCTGAGTCGCACGTTTATGTGTGAAGAGTGCGTGCCGAATCTGTAACACGGAAGCGGCCGCTACACCTGTTTCTCAGTCGCTTTGCACACGCTGCCGTGTTACTTCGGAGCCGCACGTTTATATAGAAAGAGTTCGTCAGGAGTCGATCTACTCTCTCCTGGAACGTAGAATTTCAACAAAAGCCACATCACTGTTCATATCGGTAAATATTATTCCATCGTGTTTGGAAAAACTGGAAAATTCGAAAATTGGAAATCTTGGAAAAATTGGAAAAACAATACAGCCTATTTTACTCCAGGGGGTCCTAGGATTACCCACCCAAAATATCGTTGCGAACGGTTCAGCCGTTTTTGCGGTACCTTCGAACGGACAGACAGACAGACGGACATTTAGTGAATTATAGTAAGATGGAGTATCATAATCAGTATTTCATAATAATCATAATCTATAAAACTACTTTCATAACTTTCGTTTGAACACAAACTCTCAGTATCATAACTGTCTTCTGTTCTCATGGAGATACTATAATCGCTATCATAATCCCCAAAATCTTCAACTGAATAATGACTCATTTATTAAGGAAAAAAAATATTGAAGGACTCTAATCAAAGATATTTAAACCAAGAACGAAGTTCAACATACTATTTGTCAATATACTTGATGGTGATAAGTGCCAAAAGAAAATTAAATTATTCTCTAAAATTAAACATAGTCAAATATTCATTGGCACTCTATATGAGTTCAAAGAAAATGTGAGAGAAAATGGAGTGGTATGAGTGTTTTAGAATCAAATCAGGGCTTGGAGGAAGTGGGAGAAATAGGAGGATTTTTTAGGGGTATGGATGTTTTGGAAATAGTGGGCGTGGTTCATCAAAAAGTGGGTGTGGTTTGCAATAGTTGGTCTATTGAGGATTTCATATTTCATGAAAGGTTTATTTGAAAGTGGAAGAAATAGACAGATTTTTTTAGGGTTTGATCAATGGAACAATGGAAAAAGTGGGCGTGGCTTGTGAATAAATAATTGTTGGTATGCTCGGGGAAGAGGGAGAAATAGGAGGAATCTTTATGGGTTAAGGGGGTGTTTTAGAAATAGTTTTTCACTTTTCCCCATTCACTTCAAATGTAAAATTGGGTTTATTTTAGAATCAACAAAGGGCTTGGGGGTCCATTGAGGATTTAACCTTTGTTAATGGTTTAGATGGGTAAGGGAGAAAAAACGGATGTTTTTTGGTTTTTGGGTGGGTATTCCATAAGTTCCAAGGTATTTCCCACATTCACTTCAATGTAAAATTGGGTGTTTTAGAATCCCGATTTTCCCCCTACGAGAATGCAACTTGTAAATGACGTAGTTGTTCGAAAACTCTCATGACTTGCCCACTTCTGTGTTCCCAACAACCAGTCGAGCATCAGGGAACTGGTTCTTGAGTTGTAATAGATGCGTCAAAGTGACAGGACGAAGCCACCGCACTCTTGGTCCTTGAAAATCCAATGGGACGGGTGGTGAGTTGGCCAGAGCCTGTAAACGAGCGATCGGATGGAGAGAGTGAAAACATAATCGCACCAGAGGAAGATTAAATGTGGTGAAGAATCAACAAACTTACCAACAATTCTGGAGGAAATATGGGCTCCTGTGTGGGATCTAGAGGCTTCACCTGAAAGAAAACAAAACTGCATTTTGTACATTTAAAGAGGTCTCACAGGACATGGAAGAGGTATGTGCATTCACCTGTGACCTGTTAACTTGGAGTTAGTATCTGGACCTAGCTAAAAACTGTCACCCAAGTGTTTCACATACAGAGCAAAGTATCAATATGTGCACACTTCTTTGGAACGATGTTAAGTCGTAGGACCCATCTGCTAACATTTTTTTTTTTTTTTTTTTTTTTTTTGTACACAGAATCGATGCTCGTGTAAGAGCTAATACATTGAACATGAAAACATGCACAGACACATACAACATGCAATGAAGGGAGTGGGAGACAAGAGGGGGAGAGAAGGGGAAGCACACATGCACAACAACAGTAGGGAACAAGGACGTCGGTAGATCTGTGGAAGGAGGAGGGCTGGGGGGAAGAGGCCTGGGACACACACACACATAAACACACACACATAAACACACATTTACACACACAAACATAAACACACACACAAACACACATATATACACACACACACACACATATATATATACAAACATAAATACATACATATGCATACACACACGCACACACACATACGCACACTACTAAAATCTTCTATTATCCTTCCCATATTATTCACTTTGCAAAATGGTCTGCAGGGGTGTATATGTTCAGTCGACAGTGAAGCAGGTTCAGGTGTAGAATCCCTGCAGCACCTTGATGAACCACAGGTTGTCTTTGCGTGTGATAAGTTATCACAACACTTTCCTGCTTTTGCTCCATCATTTCTTCCACAACACGAGTTCTAGGGAAAACAAAATTTAATTCATTTTATTGAGTCTCTGTGACCCAGTGCCACCATAACCCAGGGTACAGGATTGGTTTGGGGGAGTTAGGTGAGGGGGGTGGAGGGGAGGTAAGTGCGGTAAGCCTACCATAAAAACAGTTGAAAAAACATAGGGGCAATACCCCTGGTGCTCACCTGGTAGAATAAGCAGGATACTACAATGACTAAAGGTATTTTAAACCAATTTCGATGGTTTCGAGAAGACTGGGCAGCATGTAGAATCATACAAACATAATCATAAAACTTAAAAAATAAAAAAAAATAAAAAAAAATATTTTGGGGGAAACCCCCCCCCCCCCTTCCTCCCCCCCTCCCATCCTGTATACCTCCTCAGACCCCAATTTTTCAAATGGCTTGAACAAACATTGGTACATCACTGGTGGTGAAGATTGTGGTGAAGTTTCATCAAAATAGTGTTTGTAGTTTCAGAGAAGAAAACAAATGTCTATTTTGAGGGGTCAAACCTGGACCCACTTTGCCCCCCATAGATCCATTTAAACTTCGATTTTCTTCGTGCCGTGAACAAACTTTGGTTCATCATGGGAGATGAAGATTGTGGTCAAGTTTAATCGAAATATTGTGTGTAGTTTCAGAGAAAAAAAGCAAGTTCCTATTTTGGGGGTCAAACCTGGATCCACTTTGACCCCTGCGACCCCGACTTTTTTCAATGCCGTGAACAAACTTTAGTCACAACACAAAAAATATCATTTGTGCCAAATTTGGTCGAAATCCCATCAGCGGTTTCGGAGAAGAAGTTTCAAGAGATTACGGACGGACGGACGGACAACGCGCCATCGCACAAGCCCCTCTGAACTTTGTTCCAGGTGAGCTAAAAATGAGTACTCCCTTTCGACGGCGTCATCGCCAGCTCCCCCCCCACCCCCGTTCTTCTGCTGGCGGTGATGTGATGCAGGGCCTGGAGATGGCATAGAAAAGGAGCGGTGTACAAAAAGTGTATGATGAAAAGTGTGTGATGAAAAGTGTGTGATGAATAGTGAGTAATGAAAAGTGTGTGATGAAAAGTGTGTGATGAAAAGTGTGTGATGAAAAGTGTGTGATGAAAAGTGTGTGATGAAAAGTGTGTGATGAATCGTGAGTAATGAAAAGTGTGTGATGAAAAGTGTGTGATGAAAAGTGTGTGATGAAAAGTGTGTGATGAAAAGTGTGTCATGAAAAGTGTGTGATGAAAAGTGTGTCATGAAAAGTGTGTGATGAAAAGTGTGTGATGAAAAGTGTGTGATGAAAAGTGTGTGATGAAAAGTGTGTGATGAAAAGTGTGTGATGAAAAGTGTGTGATGAATAGTGTGTAATGAAAAGAGTATGATGTTTGTTTGTAAGAAAGAGAGGTTGAAGCTAGCCTGGTCGCGAAAGTTTGAGTGAGACACAAAGTAAGAGCAGCAATCCTGACACGGAGAGTGTAACATGGTTCCGGGCACCACTTTGACACTCCTAAATCCGAACGGTAGTACTAACTTGAGCTTCGGCATAGTTTGGCTTCTCTATTTGGGGGGTGGAGGGAGCAAGGGCTTAATATTAATAATGGGTAATTAAGTCTGCCCCTCTCCTGTGCCATCTCCAGGTGCTGCATGACGTCATTCCCGGGCGCTGATGGGGGCCTGGCAAAGACACACGCCGAAAGGGAGTACTCAGTTTTCACCATGTTTGTTTTCTGTCTTGTTTTCTTTCTTTCTTGTTTGTTTGTTTGGGCGATATCTCAGCCATACGGCTTTTTTGGGGCGAAATAGTGAACAAGTGCTTTGGCAAAAACGATCTCTTATTTTTTTTGATTAATTAATGAATTAATTACATTATTATTATTATTATTATTATTATTATTTTTACTCTATTTTTATTTTAACCCTTTGAGTACGGGATTTTTTTTGATAAAAATACCCCCGGTACGGGATTAATTTGGCATTTTGGTACGGGAATGCAACCACGTACTGACGATCTATTTATAGGTATAGTCGACGACGTGTAGTAACGTCATCCGTACACAAAACCTTTTCGCGGGTTGCGGCACTCCACGTCATCCGTACTCAAAGGGTTAATTTAAAATATATATATATATTTTTTGGTGTACAGGATCGAGGCTCGTTTAAGGGCATTAATCACAAAAAACATAAGCGGACACACAAAACATACAACAAAGGAAGTGGAAGAAAATATGGGGAGAAAAAGGGTACAACCGTAGATAACAGGTTAATCGGGAGATCTGTGGGGAGGGAGAGGGAGTGGGGGCAGGGGAAGGGGGGTGTGGGTGCAAGAGGTATAAAATACATGGACACTGCTCGGACTTCAAGGAAAGAAGTTGGTATTTCAAAAAAGTTGATCCGGGGTGTATTAACGGGGGTAGAAAAGATCAAGGTTTTGGATGGGGGAAGATAAGAGATGGTGGTGAACAGCTGTTTTGAAGACCTGGAGGGTGGAGTGGGATTGAAGAGATTGAGGGAGTTTGTTCCAGAGGCGGGAGAAAAGAGGAATGAAAGAGTGAAGGTGAGCAGAGAGTCTTGATTTTGGCAATTTCACCATAAGAGGGTTGCAGGCAGATCTTGTGCGACCTGTAGGAATATTTGGGGGACAGAGCACAAATATAGCTGGGGGAGCAAGGCCGGAGAGGAGTCGGTAGAAGACAGAAAGACCACCAACTTGCCTGCGGTGAGTGAGTGAAAGGCCCTCGGAGTTAGCTTCATCGCGGGAGATTCCAATGATTCTGAAAGCTTTGGTTTCAACAGCGTGAAGCAGAGCTAGGTGTGAGGCAGGTGCACCAGCCCAGAGGGAGAGCAGTATTCCATTGAGCTGCGGATGAAAGCCTTGTATGTGGTGAGGAGCTCAGGTGTGCCAAGGTAGGACTTCGCACGACGGAGGATGCCCAGTCGGCGACTGGCTTTGGAGGCCAGCTTTGAAATGTGGTTTTCCCATGAAAGATCATGGCAGATAGTGAGACCCAAAAGCTTGAGTCACAGAACTTCTTTAAGAGGATTGTTCAGAATGTAGATGGGAGGGTTGTCCAGTCGGTCTTTTCGGGGAGACAAGGTCAGAGTGTGAGATTTGTCAGGATTGAAAGACATGTTCCAATTGTTTGCCCAGTCTGTGATTTTGTCCAGGTCTGCAGAGAGTGAGGAGGCTGCTGATTGCCGATCTGAGGGATGAGGAATGGAGTGGCAGGGAGTGGAGTCATCAGCAAAGAGATAGAGAGGATTTTCTAGAAAGTCAGAGAGATCATTGATGAAGACCAGAAAAAGCACAAGGCCCAGAACACTACCTTGGGGAACTCCAGCCTCAACAGGAAGGGGAGATGAGGGATTTCCATTCAGGGCCACACGTTGACTGCGACCAGTGACTGCGATTCAGGGCCACACGTTGACTACCTTTTGAGCTAGGAAGCTGATATTTGGACACGACAGTGACCAAGTGATGTGGCTATAAAGGATATTTTGGATTTATTGATTGATCAATTAATCGATTAATTATTTTATTTTTGGTTAATTCATTTTCATTTAATTAGTTTTCAAAAAGTTACAGATTCAGATGAAACACTGGTGGTGTAGGTATCCTATTAGCCAATTGATTAAGAAATTAATTATTTTACAATTATTAGACATTTATTTAAATTTCACAATTAATCAATCAATTATTGTACACCTCTCCCTCCCAATACCGTCTCTATGCGCTGCATGGCGGCATTTCCGGGCGTCGAAGGCATCCCGGCAATGCCACACTAGAGGACGTTATTTATTTATTTTGCATGCGGGCAGTGTACTTTGTATGTACACGATATGCCCAAAAGTATGCGGACACCCCTTCTAATTAGTGGCATTTTTGCCACAGAGCATTAGATTTGGCTATTTCAGCCACACCCATTGCTGAGTTTTTTTTTTTTTTTTTTGTATACAGAGTCGAGGCTCGTGAAAGAGCTAACATTTATCAAACAAACAAATCAAACAAACAAGCAAACAAAGTATATAAAAAGGGGAGTGGTCGACAAGATGGGGAGAGAAGGGGAGGACACAGCCATGCAATCTCCATAGACAAACATTCACTGTAGAATGGACCGTACTGAAGAGCTCAGTGACTTTCAACATGGGACTGTCATAGAATGCCACATTTCCAAGAAGTCAGATCGTCAAATTTCTGCCCTGCTAGAGCTGCCCCGGTCAACTGCAAGTGCTGTTATTGTGAAGTCGAAACGTCTAGGAGCAACAACAGCTCGGCCACAAAGCGGTAGGCCACACAAGCTCACAGAACAGGACCGCCAAGTTCTGAAGCACGTAGTGCGTAAAAATCGTCTGTCCTCGGTTGCAACATTCACTATCGAGTTCCAAACTGCCTCTGGAAGCAGCGTCAGCACAACAACTGTTCTCCGGAGCTTCATGAAATGGGTTTCCATGGCCGAGCAACCGCGCACAAGCCTAAGATCATCATGCGCAATGCCAGGCGTCGGCTGGAGTGGTGCAAAGCTCGCCGCCATTGGACTCTGGAGTAGTGGAAACTCTATGCAGACCTGGACAAAATCACAAACTGGTCAAACAAGTGGAACATGTCTTTCAATCTTTGCAAATTTCACACTCTCACTTGGTCTCTCCGAAAAGTCCATCTGGACAAGCCTCCCATCTACTTTCTCAACAATCCTCTCAAATAAGTTCTGTCACTCAAGCTTTTGGGTCTCACTATCTGCCATGATCTTTCCTGGGAAAACCACATTTCCAAGCTGGCCTCCAAAGCCAGTCGCCGACTGGGCATTCTCCATCATGCGATCCTTTCTGGGCACTTCTGAGCTCCTCACCACTTACAAAGCTTTCATCCGCAGCTCAATGGAACACTGTTCTCCCCTCTGGGCTGGTGCTCCATCCTCACACCAAGCTCGGCTTCACGCGGTTGAAACCAAAGCATTCAGAATCATTGGAATCTCCCGCGATGAAGCTGATTCTGAGGGCCTTTCTCTCTCTCTGATTTTCTGAGGTGGCTGATTCTGAGGGCGCAGGCAGGTTTGTGGTCTCTCTGTCTTCTACCGACTCCTCTCCAGCCTAGCTCCCCAAGCTCTGTCTGTGCTCTGGCCCCCTAATATTCCGGCAGGACGGAGAAGATCTACCAGCAACCCTCTTATGGTGAAACTGCTAAAATCAAGACTCTCTGCTCACCTTCACTCCTTCATTCCTCTTTTCTCCCGCCTCTAGAACAAACTCCCACACCAATTTTAATCCCTCTCCTCCCTTCAGCTCTTTTAAGCACTATCTCTTGTCTTCCCCAACTAAATCCTTGATCTTTTCTACCCCCATTAAAACACCTCAAATCCACCTCTTTCAACCCCCAACTTCTTTCCTGAAATTCCTAGAAGTGTTCATTTGCTTTATACCGTGTACCCCTCCCTCCTCCCCAGCGCTCCCCCTTCCACAGATCTACCGATGTCTCTGTTCTGTTCTGTTGTTGTACTTGTGTGCTTCCCTCTCTCCCCCTCTTATCTCCAGCTCCCTTCATTGTATGTTTTGTGTGACTGTGCCGTTTTCATGTTCAATGTGTTCGCTCTTACACGAGCATAGATTCTGTATCTAAAGAAATATTATAATAATTGTGCACCGCTCCCTCCCAATTCCGTCTCCATGTGTCGAAGGCGCCCCATCAATGTCGCCCGCTGGAGGATATGTTATTTATTTATTTGGTCGGGGGCTGTGTACTTTGAATGTACCTCTACTTGTCTGATTTTATTTTATACCAGACTTTTATTTTATTTTATTACTGCCATGGACACCAGTGGAGATCTTTTTGGATTTGGAATCTATTTTTTGTGTCAACTTTTGTTGATCCCGTGAACATCCTTGTCTGTTCTGTGTTCTTGCTCTCCCACAAGCCTTTATAATATTAAATAAATAAAAAATCCAGTATTGTTTTTTGTGCATCTTTTTATTAATATTAATTGTTTATTCATAAAGCAGCGTCACAGCCACAGGTGCGTAAGATCGCCATCGATGTGGCGGCTGTTAGTGATACTGGTCCCAGCACAGTTTTTCTATGTATGTCCACACACTATGACATCTTCTTTCACTGGAAACATATTTTCTTCCAAAAACGTATGTTTTCGGTTTTGAACTCCAACCCCTGTCCTGTACCTTCACCCAATTATTTACTGTTGGTAATCATCGATTTACTTGGTTGAAAAAAACTGTTGGCATGGTTACCTATTCCGTTCGAGAGCTCGTGAAGATGAGTGGTGAAGAGATGGGAGACGGGAGGGAGAGGGAATTGAGGGAGAGAGAGAGGAGTGAGGAAGAGAGAGAAGTAGGGGAGTGGGGAAGGGAGGGGAGTAGGGGAGAGAAGGGAGGGAGATGGGAGAGAGGGATTTGGGGGAGGGAGATGGGAGTGGGGGAGAGAGGGGACAGGGTGGGAGAGTAGAGTAAGGGAGAGAGGGAATTTGGGGAGGGAGATGGGAGTGGCGGAGAGAGGAGAGGGAGTAGGTGAGAGAGTAGGGGAGAGACAGGCGAAGGGGATACTATGCTAGGTTTTCCCGTTACTTGGGCCAAGATCAACTCACCTTCACAAAGGTCTGGTAACCTTCTATGATTCCTCTATATCCAGTGCACCTGCAGAGGTTACCTAGCAAAGGCAAAGAAAGACCCAACTTTTGTCAAACACAACTCATGGAACAGTTGTTCAGCAACCATCAGGCATAAGGTGGTTTAAGACCAACAGTGAGGCTGAGGGTAATAGCTGGACAAAGGTTATATACTTTTCAGTGAAGTATGGAGGTTCATGGATAGCCAAGGGTTGTGGGAGAATTGCAAGAGAGGTGGGAGATCAGTAAGAACAGAAAGGTTAATAGATACGAATGGGAAACAAATGTTGTGGCCAAGAGGGGTTTGTGGAGTCACAGACTTGTGCCACCTCTCGTCTGATCTTGCTTGCTCTTCCACCATTTTTTACTCCTCAGCACCACCAGGATGCACATGTTCTTCCGTAAACTCGCACCCCGTTACCCTCCTTGGTTCAAGTTTATCGATTTACTCTCCTCTTTCGTTACACTATTGTCAGGCCTACAGAGTTTCCTCCGATAAGGTCCGCTCATCCTCAACCATCCAGGCTTTCCACAAGGGCCACCATGTATCGGCTCCTTATAGGACAAAGCATATGATGGTACACACACAATAAGGGAACATGGTGAAAGGTAAAAAAGCATTTGATGGAACAAACACAACAAGGGAACATGGTGAAAGATAAAAAAGCATTTGATGGAACAAACACAATAAGGGAACATGGTAAAAGATAAAAAAGCATTTGATGGAACAAACACAATAAGGGAACATGGTAAAAGATAAAAAAGCATTTGATGGAACAAACACAATAAGGGAACATGGTAAAAGATAAAAAAGCATATGATGGTACACACACAATAAGGGAACATGGTAAAAGATAAAAAAGCATTTGATGGTACACACACAATAAGGGAACATGGTAAAAGATAAAAAAGCATATGATGGTACACACACAATAAGGGAACATGGTGAAAGATAAAAAAGCATATGATGGTACACACACAATAAGGGAACATGGTAAAAGATAAAAAAGCATATGATGGTACACACACAATAAGGGAACATGGTAAAAGATAAAAAAGCATTTGATGGAACAAACACAATAAGGGAACATGGTAAAAGATAAAAAAGCATTTGATGGAACAAACACAATAAGGGAACATGGTGAAAGGTAAAAAAGCATTTGATGGAACAAACACAATAAGGGAACATGGTGGAAGGGAACATGGTGAAAGGTAAAAAAGCATTTGATGGAACAAACACAATAAGGGAACATGGTAAAAGATAAAAAAGCATTTGATGGAACAAACACAATAAGGGAACATGGTGAAAGGTAAAAAAAGCATTTGATGGAACAAACACAACAAGGGAACATGGTGAAAGGTAAAAAAGCATTTGATGGAACAAACACAATAAGGGAACATGGTGAAAGATAAAAAAGCATTTGATGGTACACACACAATAAGGGAACATGGTGAAAGATAAAAAAGCATTTGATGGAACAAACACAATAAGGGAACATGGTAAAAGATAAAAAAGCATTTGATGGAACAAACACAATAAGGGAACATGGTGAAAGGTAAAAAAGCATTTGATGGAACAAACACAACAAGGGAACATGGTGAAAGGTAAAAAAGCATTTGATGGAACAAACACAATAAGGGAACATGGTAAAAGATAAAAAAGCATTTGATGGAACAAACACAATAAGGGAACATGGTAAAAGATAAAAAAGCATTTGATGGTACACACACAATAAGGGAACATGGTGAAAGGTAAAAAAGCATTTGATGGAACAAACACAACAAGGGAACATGGTGAAAGGTAAAAAAGCATTTGATGGAACAAACACAATAAGGGAACATGGTGAAAGGTAAAAAAGCTTTTGATGGAACAATAAGGGAACATGGTGAAAGGTAAGCAAGCTTTTGATGGAACAAACACAATAAGGGAACATGGTGAAAGATAAAAAAGCATATGATGGTACAAACACAATAAGGGAACATGGTGAAAGATAAAAAAGCATTTGATGGAACAAACACAATAAGGGAACATGGTGAAAGGTAAAAAAGCTTTTGATGGAACAAACACAATAAGGGAACATGGTGAAAGATAAAAAAGCATATGATGGTACAAACACAATAAGGGAACATGGTGAAAGATAAAAAAGCATTTGATGGAACAAACACAATAAGGGAACATGGTGAAAGATAAAAAAGCATTTGATGGAACAAACACAATAAGGGAACATGGTGAAAGGTAAAAAAGCATATGATGGTACAAACACAATAAGGGAACATGGTGAAAGGTAAAAAAGCATTTGATGGAACAAACACAATAAGGGAACATGGTGAAAGGTAAAAAAGCATATGATGGTACAAACACAATAAGGGAACATGGTGAAAGGTAAAAAAGCATTTGATGGAACAAACACAATAAGGGAACATGGTGAAAGATAAAAAAGCATTTGATGGAACAAACACAATAAGGGAACATGGTGAAAGGTAAAAAAGCATATGATGGTACAAACACAATAAGGGAACATGGTGAAAGGTAAAAAAGCATTTGATGGAACAAACACAATAAGGGAACATGGTGAAAGGTAAAAAAGCATATGATGGTACAAACACAATAAGGGAACATGGTGAAAGATAAAAAAGCATTTGATGGAACAATCACAATAAGGGAACATGGTAAAAGATAAAAAAGCATTTGATGGAACAAACACAATAAGGGAACATGGTGAAAGATAAAAAAGCATATGATGGTACAAACACAATAAGGGAACATGGTGAAAGGTAAAAAAGCATATGATGGTACAAACACAATAAGGGAACATGGTGAAAGGTAAAAAAGCATATGATGGTACAAACACAATAAGGGAACATGGTGAAAGGTAAAAAAGCATTTGATGGAACAAACACAATAAGGGAACATGGTGAAAGGTAAAAAAGCATATGATGGTACAAACACAATAAGGGAACATGGTGAAAGGTAAAAAAGCATATGATGGTACAAACACAATAAGGGAACATGGTGAAAGGTAAAAAAGCATTTGATGGTACACACACAATAAGGGAACATGGTGAAAGGTAAAAAAGCATATGATGGTACAAACACAATAAGGGAACATGGTGAAAGATAAAAAAGCATTTGATGGAACAAACACAATAAGGGAACATGGTGGAAGATAAAAAAGCATATGATGGTACAAACACAATAAGGGAACATGGTAAAAGGTAAAAAAGCATATGATGGTACAAACACAATAAGGGAACATGGTGAAAGATAAAAAAGCATTTGATGGAACAAACACAATAAGGGAACATGGTGAAAGATAAAAAACCATTTGATGGAACAAACACAATAAGGGAAAATGGTGAAAGATAAAAAAAACATTTGATGGAACAAACACAATAAGGGAACATGGTGAAAGATAAAAAAGCATTTGATGGAACAAACACAATAAGGGAACGTGGTGAAAGATAAAAAAGCATATGATGGTACAAACACAATAAGGGAACATGGTGAAAGGTAAAAAAGCATATGATGGTACAAACACAATAAGGGAACATGGTAAAAGGTAAAAAAGCATATGATGGTACAAACACAATAAGGGAACATGGTGAAAGATAAAAAAGCATTTGATGGAACAAACACAATAAGGGAACATGGTGAAAGATAAAAAACCATTTGATGGAACAAACACAATAAGGGAAAATTGTGAAAGATAAAAAAAACATTTGATGGAACAAACACAATAAGGGAACGTGGTGAAAGATAAAAAAGCATATGATGGTACAAACACAATAAGGGAACATGGTGAAAGGTAAAAAAGCATATGATGGTACAAACACAATAAGGGAACATGGTAAAAGGTAAAAAAGCATATGATGGTACAAACACAATAAGGGAACATGGTGAAAGATAAAAAAGCATTTGATGGAACAAACACAATAAGGGAACATGGTGAAAGATAAAAAACCATTTGATGGAACAAACACAATAAGGGAAAATGGTGAAAGATAAAAAAAACATTTGATGGAACAAACACAATAAGGGAACATGGTGAAAGATAAAAAAGCATTTGATGGAACAAACACAATAAGGGAACGTGGTGAAAGATAAAAAAGCATATGATGGTACAAACACAATAAGGGAACATGGTGAAAGGTAAAAAAGCATATGATGGTACAAACACAATAAGGGAACATGGTGAAAGATAAAAAAAGCATTTGATGGAACAAACACAATAAGGGAACATGGTGAAAGATAAAAAAGCATTTGATGGAACAAACACAATAAGGGAACATGGTGAAAGATAAAAAAGCATATGATGGTACACACACAATAAGGGAACATGGTGAAAGATAAAAAAGCATTTGATGGTACAAACACAATAAGGGAACATGGTGAAAGATAAAAAAGCATTTGATGGAACACACACAATAAGGGAACATGGTGAAAGATAAAAAAGCATTTGATGGTACAAACACAATAAGGGAACATGGTGAAAGATAAAAAAGCATATGATGGTACAAACACAATAAGGGAACATGGTGAAAGATAAAAAAGCATTTGATGGTACAAACACAATAAGGGAACATGGTGAAAGATAAAAAAGCATTTGATGGAACACACACAATAAGGGAACATGGTGAAAGATAAAAAAGCATATGATGGTACAAACACAATAAGGGAACATGGTGAAAGATAAAAAAGCATTTGATGGAACACACACAATAAGGGAACATGGTGAAAGATAAAAAAGCATTTGATGGAACAAACACAATAAGGGAACATGGTGAAAGATAAAAAAGCATTTGATGGAACAAACACAATAAGGGAACATGGTGAAAGATAAAAAGCATTTGATGGAACCAACACAATAAGTGAACATGGTGAAAGATAAAAAAAGCATATGATGGTACACACACAATAAGGGAACATGGTGAAAGATAAAAAAGCATATGATGGTACACACACAATAAGGGAACATGGTGAAAGATAAAAAAGCATATGATGGTACAAACACAATAAGGGAACATGGTGAAAGGTAAAAAAGCATTTGATGGAACAAACACAATAAGGGAACATGGTGAAAGGTAAAAAAGCATTTGATGGAACAAACAATAAGGGAACATGGTGAAAGGTAAAAAAGCATTTGATGGTACAAACACAATAAGGGAACATGGTGAAAGATAAAAAAGCATTTGATGGTACAAACAATAAGGGAACATGGTGAAAGGTAAAAAAGCATTTGATGGTACAAACACAATAAGGGAACATGGTGAAAGGTAAAAAAAGCATTTGATGGTACAAACACAATAAGGGAACATGGTAAAAGATAAAAAAAAGCATTTGATGGAACAAACACAATAAGGGAATATAGCAAAAGATAAAAAAGCATTTGATGGAACAAACACAATAAGGGAACATAGTAAAAGATAAAAAAGCATTTGATGGAACAAACACAATAAGGGAACATGGTGAAAGATAAAAAAGCATATGATGGAACAAACACAATAAGGGAACATGGTGAAAGATAAAAAAGCATTTGATGGAACAAACACAATAAGGGAACATGGTGAAAGATAAAAAAAGCATTTGATGGAACAAACACAATAAGGGAACATGGTAAAAGATAAAAAAGCATTTGATGGAACAAATACAATAAGGGAACATGGTAAAAGATAAAAAAGCATTTGATGGAACAAACACAATAAGGGAACATGGTAAATGATAAAAAAGCATTTGATGGAACAAACACAATAAGGGAACATGGTGAAAGATAAAAAAGCATATGATGGAACAAACACAATAAGGGAACATGGTGAAAGGTAAATGAACATATGTCACCCACAGGGTGAACCGTATCTTGCCATTTGACCTTGACCTTAATAATTTCGTATGGTGAATAGTATGTCTTCATGACCAACGCACATGAAATATTGAAAATTTTTGATGAGAACTGAGGAAATAATTTTTTCATGAAAATTCCGTTTTTTCGTCATGACGTCATCAAATGACGTCATAGCGTCAAACTGTTTACAGATCTGGGAAGCACTCATCAAGGGCATTCATATGAGGTATTACTCGATATGGTACCTACGATTTCAAAATTTGACCTTGGGGTCAATAATTTTCGACCTCCAGCGCTAACCATGAAGGTCAAAGCCGATCGCCACCAAAAACTAATCAGCTGAGCGCCGGACCATATACTAGATTCCCATGAAGTTTGGAGACGATCCGATCAAAGTTACTCAAAAAATTAGTGTTTCGTCGACCTCCATGATTGGCCGCAAAGTGACCTTGACCTTTGACCTTGACCTTCATAATTTTGTGTGCTAAAGGGTATCTCTAAAAGACTCTGATATGCGAACTTACAAGAGTTTCCAAAGGGAACTGTACTCTACAGAGTGACCTAAACAATGCGAACTAAAGCAATACAATATACATGAAAAGTGCAGTTTTTTCGTCATAACGCCGTCAAATGACGTCACATTGTCAAACTAGTTATATGTTTGGAAAGCACTCAACAAGGGCTTCAATTTGAGGTACTACTCGATATGGTAACTGAAACTTGAATATTTTACCTTTTGGTCAAAATTGAATGACCTTCAAAATGACCTTGAAGGTCAAGGCCGATCGACACCAAAAACTAATCAGCTGAGCGCCATACCACACCCTATATACCCACCAAGTTTGGAGATCATAAGATCAAAGTTACTCAAAAAATAAGGGTTTCGTAATTTGACCTTGGGGTCAATAATTTTCGACCTCCAGCGCTAACCATGAAGGTCAAGGCCGATCGCCACCAAAAACTAATCAGCTGAGCGCCGGACCATATACTAGATTCCCATGAAGTTTGGAGACGATCCGATCAAAGTTACTCAAAAAATAAGGGTTTCGTTGACCTCCATGATTGACCGCAAAGTGACCTTGACCTTTGACCTTGACCTTCAAAATTTTGTGTGCTGAAGGGTATCTCTATAGGACTCTGATATGCGAAGTTACAGGAGTTTCCAATAATAACTGTGGTCTACAGAGTGATCTAAACGTGAAAAATTTTACCTTTTGGTCAAAATTGAATGACCTTCAAAATGACCTTGAAGGTCAAGGCCGATCGACACCAAAAACTAATCAACTGAGCGCCATACCACACCCTATATACCCACCAAGTTTGGAGATCATAAGATCAAAGTTACTCAAAAAATAAGGGTTTCGTAATTTGACCTTGGGGTCAATAATTTTCGACCTCCAGCGCTAACCATGAAGGTCAAGGCCGATCGCCACCAAAAACTAATCAGCTGAGCGCCGGACCATATACTAGATTCCCATGAAGTTTGGAGACGATCCGATCAAAGTTACTCAAAAAATAAGGGTTTCGTTGACCTCCATGATTGACCGCAAAGTGACCTTGACCTTTGACCTTGACCTTCAAAATTTTGTGTGCTGAAGGGTATCTCTATAGGACTCTGATATGCGAAGTTACAGGAGTTTCCAATAATAACTGTGGTCTACAGAGTGATCTAAACGTGAAAAAAAAATGATTAACCACAAACAAACAAAAAAACAAACAAACAAACAAACAAACAAACATACAAGCTGACTGATACATCTAGCAAAAACTTCGTTTTGGCAAGATAAAAAGCATTTGATGGTACAAACACAATAAGGGAACATGGTGAAAGGTAAAAAAGCATTTGATGGAACAAACACAACAAGCATTCTGAGTATTGCGCTGCAATACATGTCCCCTACCAAAGTTCAAAGTGCCATAACTTTGTCAAAAATGATCGCATCTGCAAATTAATGCACGGTTGATGCTGGTTTTCAAACTTGATCTGAGGTATGCTGAGACACATGTGTGTCACGCCTCGCCTCGTTGATAAGCCCGCAAGGTCGCTCCGTGGAGCGGCCTGCACGTATTGCACTGTGTGAATTATATAATTACCAACTCACGGTCTGAGGTACTGGCGATTCAAGAGATATCCATTTAAAAAATATATATTTTCGTTTAATTAACGATATCTGCCAAACCACGTGCCCTATCGCAAATTCCAAAAGAACATTTTAGTAGACTGATATGCTGAACAGATTTGTGAAGTTTCCCCTCGATTGGATCAAAAATGAGGGAGGAGCTCGGTTTTAAAGGTTCATGCTTAAAAACGTCATAACTCTGAAACCATGTGACGCATGACGTCATGTTCGCTGACCTTTTTGTTCGTCATGGGTATGCGATTCTGCCTGCAAAGTTTGGCCTCGATCTGTTCAGCCGTTGCAGAAAAAAAGGGGTTTTCGTGTTTTCACGAAAAACAATATGGCGGCCGAACCACATCATCTGTGACGTCATAATTACCATTAAAATATTCCACAGACCGATTCCCCCCTACTGTGAAAATTTGCTCTCAATCAGTCCAATTATTGCCGAGAAAATCTTTTTAAAAGGAAATTAAAACTTAAAATGGCACTGAGTTAAGGATCATCAGAATTATCAGAATTCCCAAAGTTCAAAGTGCCATAACTTTGTCAAAAATGATCGAAACGTCGTGAAGTTCGAACTTGATCTGTAACTTATCATGAGGTATCATGTGCCAAGTTTGAAATCATTAGCATTAAGAGTTTAGAAGAAAAGTCCGGAAAACTGTTCTTTGCGTGACGGACTGACAGACTGACGGACGGAGAGACGGCGTGCAAACCTATAGTCCCCTCCGGTGAACACCGGTAGGGGACTAATAAGGGAACATGGTGAAAGATAAAAAAAAGCACATGATGGTACAAACACAATCAGGGAACATGGTGAAAGATAAAAAAAGCACATGATGGTACAAACACAATAAGGGAACATGGTGAAAGATAAAAAAAGCACATGATGGTACAAACACAATCAGGGAACATGGTGAAAGATAAAAAGACCAAAAGTCTAACATCGGTGGAGCCGGGCTTGGTACTTAAGTTGAAGAGGATAGTATCACCTGGGTGGGGATACCAGTTAGCAAATAATATCAATATTTAAATTTTTTTGGCATCGAGACACTGGTTTATTCTATGTTTCGAGTCAACAATGAACCAACCATACACCGCTTAAATATAGAAAGTTTACAATAACGACAAAGGGATTGCAGTGTTCTGATTATATTTACTAGTATTAACTTTACTTAGTTATTTTACTTGGTATTACTTTTACTTTACTTAGTTTACTAGATTATATTAGTACTAGTGGGGTCACCCGTGGGAATCCCACGGGCATGGATGTGTGTGACATTTGGACATCTTGATTTAGATGCTGCACATTAAATTTTACAAAATGGTTACTGGCAATTCATCAGATCCAGAAATGGTGTAATGAACACAATTTATATATTTCACATAATATGTGCCCCCTCACTCCTCTCCACCTGACACTCTCCTCTCTCCACCCTCACGCCTCTGCAATCCCACTCCTCCTCACACTCCCCTCCAATACCTCCTCACACTCCTCTCCAATACTTCCTCACACTCCTCTCCAATACTTCCTCACACTCCTCTCCAATACTTCCTCTCACTCCTCTCCAATACTTCCTCACACTCCTCTCCAATACTTCCTCACACTCCTCTCCAATACTTCCTCACACTCCTCTCCAATACTTCCTCACACTCCTCTCCAATCCCTCACACTCCCCTCCAATCCCTCACACTCCCCTCCAATCGCTCCTCACTCTCCTCTCCAATCGCTCCTCACTCTCACACACACCGGAGAGTGGGTGACACACACACACGGAAACTCATGCGAAAACAATTTTTTTTCAATTAAATTAAATTAAAGATTTCACGATTTAAAAATAAATAAATAAAGATTTCACGATTGTCGTTCCTGCAGCTGTGAAACGCATTTTCTTTGGGTGGTGTATAATCGCTCCGAACGAAACAGGCATTACCTCGTTCTAGTCGTTCTGAAAGTAATTCATGATCGAAGACGTGTTGATTGAGTCTTAAAATGCACATCCAATCATCCAGACATACAGAGCATACAGAAGCCGATCGTCGGCCTATGCCCTATGGAGCCCATGACTCTTCTTCATTTTAAAACTTTAATGTATCGATAACTTTTCGCTTTACAAAGTAAAAATAGATTAAAACCAAACGTTATTAATAAATATTATATTCCATAGTTAGTTTACATTATTATGTAAATTTTTGAAGTACTGTATTGTTTAATTCCATGGTTGGAAAAGAGTTGACTCGCTTAAAACAAACTCTGTATGTACACCTCAGGGATATGGAAAAATATAATTACACTTCGATTGGATCCCGAACTTCAGTATTCAGTCGCTGTATTTTTACTAAGTGATAATTTAAATAATGAAGTCCTGGGAACGTTCTCTCCTCTCTCCTTCCCTTCCCCTCTCTCCTTCCTTCCCCGTGCCGACGTAACGGTCGACACATTCAAAACGGCTGTTGGAATACATGTCGCCGATTTTCTCAACTTTAGCTGAAACTGAGACTTGAGTTGAACCATCCCAGCGACTGTGATGGTGAATTAGTCGAGATAAAGCCGTGAGGGAGACTCAATGAATGGCCTTGAAGTTACAGGCGTTTGAGAATTCATTTCGTTCTATAAAGGGCAACTTTCATCGGATTTTCTTCCCGTTTTTTTTCAACCGAGTCTAAAACTATGTTAGCGACTGTGGAAAATGAAATGATATATCGAATTTGATTTGAAATAAAACTGGGAGAGAGAGCAAGACACCACGGGCCTACATAACAGGCCTCAAAGCTATGCGAGTTAATAAAATGGTGGATATTTGTTTATAATTATATGAAGCCACTCCCAGAATGGGTGGAGCTACTCTGCAAACCGAGTAAGCCACACCCCGGACAGACACCCAACAGATAGACAGACAGACAGACAGACAGACAGACAGAATCATCTATGGCTATTTTAATATAAATCATGAAACATTTACATTTTGTAGTCCATTGTATAATTTAAATAAACATAAATGCAAATTTCACATGTGGAAAAAGTAAGTACACCCTTGGCTCTAATAGGTGGTATTGCCCCCTTTGGCAGAAACAACCTCAAGTAGGCGTTTCTTATAACTGTCTACCAGTCT
The DNA here is from genome assembly GCF_964187855.1 of Myxine glutinosa. Classification (NCBI taxonomy): domain Eukaryota; kingdom Metazoa; phylum Chordata; class Myxini; order Myxiniformes; family Myxinidae; genus Myxine; species Myxine glutinosa. The sequence goes on from NC_136268.1 coordinate 14,462,714, forward strand.
CTGACATCGACTGGGAGAAATTTTTGCCCACTCCTCCATGCAGAATTCTTTCAGCTGTGCAATGTTTGAGGGGTTTCTTGCATGCACAGCTCGTTTCAAATCCCCCCACAACATCTCGATGGGATTTAGATCCGGGCTTTGACTTGGCCATTCCGGAACCCTCCATTTCTTTCTTTTCAGCCATTCCTTGGTGGATTTACTGGTATGTTTAGGGTCATTGAATGGGCTTTGGGAAAATGGGAATGGGAAAGGCTGAGGGCCTTTCACTCACTCACCGCAGGCAGGTAGGTGGTCTTTCTGTCTTCTACCGACTCCTCTCCGGCCTTGCTCCCCCAGCTCTCTCTGTGCTCTGTCCCCCAAATATTCCTACAGGTCGCACAAGATCTGCCAGCCACCCTCTGATGGTTAAACTGCCGAAATCTCGGCTCTCTGCTCACCTTCACTCTTTCATTCCTCTTTTCTCCCGCCTCTGGAACAAACTCCCACACTCACTTCAATCACACTCCTC
>NC_136268.1:14468221-14493381 GCF_964187855.1 Myxine glutinosa
GCCCGATGGCGAGCAGATCAAGTCATGACCAGAGGGAGGGCAGCCGTGGCAGGAAGGGAGTGCCCCTCTGTGATGCCAAGGCAGATCCAAAACGTCGCTGACAAATCCAAGGAGAAGCATGCAACACAGAGCCAGGTGTGCAATGCAGACCCAGGTGTGCAACACAGAGCCAGGTGCACAATTGAGTGTCAGGTAGGCAATAGAGAGCCAGGTGCGCAATGGAGAGCCAGGTGCGGAACAGAGAGCCAGGTGCACAACAGAGAGCCAGTTGCGCAACAAAGTCAGGTGCGCAACGGAGAGCCAGGAGTGCAGCCAGGAACCAAATCCGTTGAAATCCAGGACAGTTCCCGTCTAGCCAGCAGCCCAAGGACAACACGGACCCGAAGGCAAAATGCAGAGCCAAGAATATGGCACCACTCACGACTCGCAAGTTTTCAGGCATTCTTCAATCACGATCCTTGCTCAAAACCCTGCCGATGAAACCCACCGCCAGAAAGCTCCCGGCCACTGCAAGAGTGGTGTGGAAGTCCATTTTGGACTTTCAGTGTTCATGAGATGTCTATCTTGAAGAGTAGGCAAGTTATTGCCGGCATCTCAATTTAAATTTGTCCCTCATCCTTTTAATTGTCAAGATAGTTAAATAACATGCATTGTAATGACAAATCTCCGTTCTGGTCTCTTCTTATCAAAATCTTCATGAAGGCACCAATCTCCAATATATTGCTCATGAGAAGAACACAAATATTACATGTGATGATAGAAATGTTTCAGTATTAATTATTGGATGATTTATGTTTGTTGTGAGCAGACGCTCGAGAAAGGTATGACGCGGGAATGCATAATTAGCTTGCTTATGAACGATGAAATGCTGGTAGAATCTTTGCTGTAGTTCTGACATTATTCTTTGTTCTGTTTACATAGGGTATGTTGAGATAGATTTAAATAAAGCCTCGTATCATAGCTAATGCTGTGCTGACCTCGATCGACGAGAGTATTCATTTTATGATCAAGACAGACGTCTCGGACTGCGTAATTTCTGCGACTCTCAATCAGGCTGGGAGACCGGTCGCCTTTTTCTGTCGTACCCTGTCTGATAGTGAAAGGTGACATTCCGCTATAGAAAAGGAGGCTTAAGCGATCATTGAAGCTGTCAGATGGTGGCACCATTTCCTTCTCGGGAAACATTTCCAATTAATCACAGACCAACAGTCGGTTGTGTTCATGTATGACGGCCATCATACACAAGATTAAAAATGAGAAAATCGCTTGCTGGCGTGTGGAATTAGCTGACTTCAGTTTTGACATCATCTACAGACCGGGACGAGATAATCTGGCAGCCGACACTTTGTCCCAACCTGTCTGCGTGGGAATGACCACCGGCGATTTAAGGGATATTCATAATTCGCTCTGACACCCCAGGGTCACGCGATTAGCTCATTTCGTGCGCAGTAGTAATTTGCCTTTTTCTATAGAGGACGTTCGGCGTCTCTGCAAGTCATGCCCCGTGTGCGCCGAAGTCAAACTGAGATTTTAGAAACCATCTATGGGGACGTTGATTCAGGCCAGCCGCCCATGGGAATGTTTGAATGTTGACTTCAAGGGTCCGTTGCCAGCCTCAGAGGGTGTGGGGGGGGGGGGGGGGGGGCGCCGATACATTCTTACTGTGGTAGACGAGTGCTCTCGATTTCCGTTTGCTTTTCCTCTACTGTGTTGCTGGAAGATCCGTAACACCTATGCTTTCGATATTTGATGGTCATTTTAACAATCGGTTTGTTTGTGTTTCACACCGAATGAAAAACATTAAGGTAGAGCATGGCGATTGTGATATATGACAGGTCCGACGACATGTTCGGCCTGACCGAAATTGGAATCAAAATGGCGGTGTGCAGAGTCAGCCCTCAGCCGCCGTACTGCTGTTATGACAACATACGTAATCACATCACCGTGTCATGTGAACAGATCCTCAGCGCTGATTGGTACACGTTTGAGGAGACGTACATACATACATACATACATATGGACTGAAAAAACAGTGTTCTAGACGGCTTTGCCCTATGGGCTATGCCATTAAAATATTGTGAAATAGAAACACGTTTGGCATTCCTTCAAAAGGATTTTGCTTTGAATTTTTACAACAATTAAAACAGGCGTTATCATTATTAAATTAATATTTACCTTGGAATGCCTCGGAAAGCTCCTGCTGGTTTGGGGCTGGGCTGTTTCTCAGCAAGGAATACATGGACATCACAAACCCAGGAGTGCAGAATCCACACTGTGAGCCATTGAACTTTACGATGCGCTCCTAGCATGACACGAGACACACAGGACATATAATATGGAGTTTAATCACAGAATCCACACTGTGAGCCAATGAACTTTACTATGAGCTCCTAGCATGACATGTGACACACAGGACATGGAATATGGGGTTTAATAGCAGAATTCACACTGTGACCCAATGACCTTCACTATGAGTTCCCAGCATGACAGGAGACACACATGACCTAGAATATGGAGCTTAATTACAAAATCCACACTGTGAGTGATTGTACTTTACTGTGCGTTCCGAGCATGACACGAGACACACAGGACATAGAATATGGAGTTTAATCCCAGAATCCACATGGTGAGCCATTGAACTTTACTATGCACTCCGAGCATGACAAGAGTCACACAGAACATATAATATGTGGTTTAATCACAGAATCCACACTGTGAGCCATTGAACATTACTATGTACTCCTAGCATGACACGAGACACATAGGACATAGAATATGGGGTTTCAGAGCAGAAATGTCAATGTACACAAATAGTTTATACAATGAGAAAAAAACTGAAGCATTCTTGCCATTTGAGATGTAGTAAGGGCATTTTATGAGATATTTCACAAATCTGTTAACTAAATTGTTACCAAAAAATTTCTTCACCAATATGTTTGTAAAGGTGTGTAATAACATGTGTTAAAATGTTGAAGTTCAACTCCCGTGGGAAACCCAGAAAAAAAGCTGTTGAATTCGGGTACCGAAAAATTATTTTCGAGAATTTTTATTTTTTTTAATCGGCCCTTAAGTAACTTATGAGGGGTCAAATAAGGGTTTTCATGATTCTGAGTTGATTGTTAACATTTATATTTTCACTTTTACATTTACACACAAAGTAGCTTTTATTTCACATACATATATAATACTCAAGAGTTATTTCTCATTCACAATGTCAGAAGTTTCAACAGTCATTGTCTATGTCTTCTTCAGACTCAACAACATCATGACTGCAGTTTCTGCATGTAATGCCATTACAGACTCCACAGGCCGAGATGCACGTGACCCCATTCTTCTTGCAGCTGCATCGCCGGTTGCTGCAATCTCCATGACAATTACAGCTCGTGAACTGCAATAGCTGGGAGGAACTCGATCTGTGTGCTCTGCTTTGCATCATTAGCATGGATTCTCTTCATCCAGCCATTCCAGTTGGAGTGTGGGAACTCAGGATCGTTGGCTTTGATCACCCACCCCGCTGCCTAGAGTGTGTCACCTGGAGTGAGGAGTGGCTGATCATGAGCCAGGGAGGAGGAAAGCTCAGCGAGGGGGAGAAACATGATCGCGTTCGTTCCTATCTGTTTCCTGTTCGTAAATGGAATAATCTTTACTTCAGTTCCTCTCAGGATCTTAGCTTTGTCGAGTGCCTTCAACTTCACCCGGGGGAAAGCTGCTGTTGTCTGTGGATCTGGCAAAGGTGGTGCCGGAGAGGTGACTTCGATCCAACCCATTGAGTGAAAGGGAGTGTTTCCGTGAATAGAGACAATGTTTAAATCTATATTGTCTCCAACAAACTGAGTGACTGCATTGTTTGTTTCCCCAACCTCCATAAAGACCACCTGATCATTACTTGACAATTCACTTTCACTGTCCTTGTTAAAGTGGACATCTCTCTGACCATCCTCAGGGAGCCTGCTCAGCGTCGACGAGTCTGGCATTTCACTCAGGCCAACTGGCACGGTCTTCAAGCAGCCATCAATCATCTGGACTGGTCTCCCATTTCTACCGCCTCTGACATCAACTCATCCTGGGAGTTCTTCCGAGGTGAATTGCTCTCTCTCATGCACAGATTTATCCCATCTCGTCTTCAGTTGTCTTACCCTTCCTCCCGTCCATGGTACACGGAATCTTGTGGTGAGGCTGTTGCCCAGAAACAACTTGCCTTCGTCTCCTGGAAAGCAAATCCAACGGAAGGAAATCTCATTTCCTTTCACAAAGCCCGAAACAAGTGTGTGTCCACCCTCAGGAGAGCCAGGAAACAATATCTCTCCGTTCTCAAGACCGAACTCTCTTATCTGTCTCCCTCTTCCAAATCCTGGTGGCGTCTGGTCAAATCCGTTTCTGGTGTTTGTTCCCCCTCCATCCCCTCCCTTACCTCAAACGGCTACACAGCTGACTCCGCACGTGAAAAAGCTGAATGCCTCAACTCTGTGTTTGCCTCTAAATCTTGTGTCCCAAACCCATCCCTCTCTGTACCCACCATACCCAGTCGTACCCTGCTGCTCCTGGACTCCGTGTCCTTTCCTCCTGACAAGGTGGAAAAGTTTCTGTCAACCCTCGACTCTGATTCTGCAACTGGACCCGACGGCATCAGCCCACGAGTCCTAAAATCCTGCTCTGCTGCTCTATCTCACCCTCTCTCTGTTCTCTTCACCCTCTCTTTTGCTCAAGGTCAACTGCCATCTGCTTGGAAATCAGCCAACATCACCGCTTTGCACAAAAAAGGTGCAAAAACAGATCCTAGCAACTACAGACCAATCAGCCTTCTCTCAATTATCAGCAAAGTCATGGAATCCATCATTGCTTCGGATATGAAATCTTTCCTCTTCTCCAATGGCTTGATCTCTGATCATCAATTTGGTTTCAGACCAGGTCACTCTACTCTGGACATGCTGCTTCTGCTGTCTCAACAATGGATGGAGGTCCTCAATGCCAAACAGGAAATTAGAGCTGTCTCCCTCGACATATCACGTGCCTTCGACACGGTCTGGCACCCCGCTCTGCTCACCAAACTCTCCTCCTTTGGTATCCATGGAAATCTCCACGCATGGCTGGCGGACTTCCTCTCTAGTCGTCGTCAACGTGTGGCCCTGAATGGGTTTCTCTCATCTCCTCTTCCTGTTCAGGCTGGAGTTCCCCAAGGCAGTGTTCTGGGCCCCGTGCTTTTTCTGGTCTTCATCAATGATCTCTCTGACTCTCTCGAAAATCCTCTCTATCTCTTTGCTGATGACTCCACTCTCTGCCGCTCCATTCCTCTTCCCTCAGATCGGCAGTCTGCTGCCTCCTCACTCTCTGAAGACCTGGACAAAATCACAGACTGGTCAAACAAGTGGAACATGTCTTTCAATCCTGACAAATCTCACACTCTTACTATGTCTCTCCGAAAAGATCGACTGGACAACCCTCCCATCTACTTTCTCAACAATCCTCTCCAAGAAGTTCTGTCGCTCAAGATTTTGGGTCTCACTATCTGCCATGATCTTTCTTGGGAAAACCACATTTCCAAGCTGGCCTCCAAAGCCAGTCGCCGACTGGGCATCCTCCGTCGTGCGAAGTCCTTCCTCGGCACACCTGAGCTCCTCACCACATACAAGGCTTTCATCCGCAGCTCAATGGAATACTGTTCTCCCCTATGGGCCGGTGCTCCTGCCTCACACCTAGCTCGGCTTCACGCTGTTGAAACCAAAGCTTTCAGAATTATTGGAATCTCCCGCGATGAAGCTATCTCTGAGGGCCTTTCACTCACTCACCGCAGGCAGGTAGGTGGTCTTTCTGTCTTCTACCGACTCCTCTCCGGCCTTGCACCCCCAGCTCTCTCTGTGCTCTGTCCCCCAAATATTCCTACAGGTCGCACAAGATCTGCCAGCAACCCTCTGATGGTTAAACTGCCGAAATCTCGGCTCTCTGCTCACCTTCACTCTTTCATTCCTCTTTTCTCCCGCCTCTGGAACAAACTCCCTCACTCCCTTCAATCCCACTCCTCCCTCCAGGTCTTTAAAACAGCTGTTCACCACCATCTCTTATCTTCCCCCATCCAAAACCTTGATCTTTTCTACCCCCGCTAATTCACCCCAGTTCCACCTTGTTTGAAATTCCAACTTCTTTCCTGGAAGTCCTGGCAGTGTCCATATGTTTTATACCTCTCCCACCGCCCCCTTCCCACGCCCCCCCCCCCCCAAAGCCCTCGCCCTCTCTCAGATCTCTCGATGTCTCCATGTCTCTCCGTCCCTGCTCTCAAATGTTGTGTTTGTGTCCTTCCCCCTCTCTCCCCATCTTGTCTACCGTCTACCGCTCCCTATGTTATATGTTTTATATGTCGGTTTGTCTTTCTGTGTGATTAATGTTCGCTCTTTCACGAGCCTCGACCTTGTATACAAAAAAAAAAAAAAAAAAAACTGGCTGGCACTTTGGCTGTCATCACTGAATGATCCTCAAGCGCAGCATCAACCGCAACCTCATCATTGATCTGTTCATCGGTTTCCTCCACAATGGTGTCAAGAGTGCCAGAAGTATCTGGAACATCATCTCCACTCCTACTATTAAGGAAGCAGTATTTGTAGTTTTGTGTCTCCATGTAAGACTCAGTGTATCCCAGCCGGTGGAACTTGTTGAGCATCCATTTTGACCCAAATCTATGATCAAGTTGTATGGCAAGCCCCATTTGGTGTGGCAATACTCCAGACCGAGGTCGATAGGCCTTAATAAAATTCTGCCCCCAAACGGCAACTCTTTCGTCTGTCTTGACAATCGGTCTCAAGAACATCTGAAGGCTTGCAGGAACAAGTGTCAGCTGACTATCGATGTCAGTCATACTGTGTGTGGTGGGGTATGACTTTGGACCTAAATCAATCAAGGCAATATCATTGGATATGAACTTGAGTGCCGTCTTTATGATCTGAGTCTTCTCATCTCCATGGTCAAGATTAGCATGATGCTCTCGTAGAATATTGTCGGTGCCATCTTTGAGACAGAGTACATCTGCCCTTCTTTCCTGTGTTGTGAAATACAAGGTGTCTTCGTATTTCTCTAGAAGTTTTATCTTTAGCCAATGCTTTGAATAAGAAAGGCTCTTCTCTGGTGACTGATCAAACTCCTGCAGCTTTTCATGGACTTGGTCCATGTTCATTACCCCATGCTCTAATTCTGAGTCTAACCATTTGCAGAATTCAATAAAAACTACCTCTCGCTCCTCATCAATACTCCTCTGTCCTCTCTTCCTTTTTCCTTCCTCATCAGTCTTGGACAAACTGTCACCTCTCGCAAACATAAGTTTGCATCGCAAATGGTACAGTGTTTCTTCTGCTACCAAGTCGTTGTCCCTTCCAGGCGTCCAGTGACTTCAGTGCCCCAGTCATCCCCGTGACTCCGTGCTGTCTTCAGCAAGCTTGCCTTCAGTGTATCTGCAGTCAAATTATCTGGCACTCTGTATTTCTTTCTAGCTTGTGCTGGATTATTTTTGTAGAGCTGGGCTGGTTGGTTGCAAAGAATGCATACATCCTTATACAGGAGGTCAACTGACTGTGATCTTCTAGAACTGCAGCCAGTTGATGAACTGAACTCACAAGTAGTGCGTCTTCTCTTCAACTTTGATGACTCTTTCTCTGCCTTTGATGCTTGAGCTGACTTCTTGGTGGTTGCAACAAAGTTGTTGTACAGATCATTTTTACACTCTGGTGGTACCTCAGTTTTCCTTCCTTTTGAGCCTCCTTCATACGTTCCACAACAGTAACATTTTCGACAGTTTCTACTTGTTTCAATAAAGTTGAGTATCCCTTTGGAGTTGCCTGTATGAGCCTTTCAGCTGGTGTATCCGAGTGTGCACAGATGAAGCAATTGAGCACAGGTGGAGTAAAGTCTTCATCCATATTGCTAGACTCCATGTCCTGCAAAGTAGAAAATGAGATATATTTAGAAATTATTTATCCACAAAGGAGTGTCTGTGGTGAAATATAAATGTTAACAATCAACTCAGAATCATGAAAAACCCTTATTTGACCCCTCATAAGTTACTTAAGGGCCGATTAAAAAAAATAAAAATTCTCGAAAATAATTTTTCGGTACCCGAATTCAACAGCTTTTTTTCTGGGTTTCCCACGGGAGTTGACCTTCAACATTTTAACACATGTTATTACACACCTTTACAAACATATTGGGGAAGAAATTTTTTGGTAACAATTTAGTTAACAGATTTTCATATGTTTCCCTGACTAATGTTCAATGCATGTTAATTATATTCTCATTATTGGAATAATAGAAGTGTATAACAATAATCCCCTGTTGTTTTATCTGCCCAAAACAGCTGGGATAAACTCGTGCCCTAAAAATTGTTCATTTTTATATTGATAAATGTTTACCTTATATTGATTTTTATTTCGAATATTTTTGTATTTCATCCATTGTTATACCTCTGACTTATCTATATGTGGCAGTCCTCGCTGTAGGAACAAGAAGTGTTCCACAAAAGTAGTATGTACAGTGAAAATATGTATAGCAAAAATGTGTGCAGTGAAAATGTGTATCGTGAAAATATGTATAGCTAAAATGTGTATAGCTAAAATGTGTATAGCTAAAATGTGTGTTGTGAAAATGTGTATCGTGAAAATGTGTTTAGCGAAAATGTGTGCAGTGAAAATATGTATAGCGACAATCTGTTGAGCTAAAATGTGTGTAGCGAAAATGTGTATTGCGAAAATGTGTATAGTGAAAATGTGTATAGCGAAAATGTGTAAAGCGAAAATGTGAATAGCGACAATGTGTATCGCGACAATGTGAAAAGCGACAATGTGTATAGCGACAATGTGTATAGTGAAAATGTGTTGAGTGAAAATGTGTGTAGCGTCAATGTGTAGAGCAAAAATGTGTACAGCGACAATGTGTGCAGCGAAAATATGTATAGCGAAAATGAGTATTGCGAAAATGTGAATATCGACAATGTGTTGAGCGAAAATGTGTACAGCGACAATGTGTTAAGCTACAATGTGTATCGTGACAATGTGTATAGCAACAATGTGTATAACGACAATGTGCAGAGCGACAATGTGTATTGCGAAAATGTGAACAGCAAAAATGTGTATAACAAAAATGTGTATAGCGAAAATGTGTATAGTGACAATGTGTATAGGGACAATGGGTATAGTGACAATGTGTATAGTGACAATGTGTATTGTGAGAATGTGTATAGCCACAATTTGTATAGCGACAATATGTATAGTGACAATGTATATAGCGACAATGTGTATAGCTACAATGTGTATTGTGACAATGTGTATCGCGACAATGCGTATTGCGACAATGTGTAGAGCGACAATGTGTATAGCAACAATGTGTAGAGCGAGAATGTGAATAGCGAAAATGTAAATCGCGAAAATGTGAAGAGCGAAAATGTGCATAACAAAAATGTGTATGGCGAAAGTATGTAGCTACAAAGTCTATCGCAAAAATGTGTTGAGCGAAAATGTATGTAGCGAAAATGTGTTGAGTGAAAATGTAAACAGCGACAGAGTGTATCGCGACAATGTGTATAGCTACAATGTGCATAGCGACAATGTGTATTGTGACAATGTGTATCGCGACAATGCGTATTGCGACAATGTGTAGAGCGACAATGTGTATAGCGACAATGTGTAGAGCGAGAATGTGAATAGCGAAAATGTAAATCGCGAAAAGGTGAATAGTGAAAAGGTGTATCAGGAAAATGTGTGTAGCGAAAATGTGTATAGCTACAAAATGTATCGCGACAATGTGTTGAGCAAAAATGTGTGTTGCGATAATGTGTCGTGAAAATGTAAACAGCGACAGAGTGTATCGCGACAATGTGTATAGCTACAATGTGCATAGCGACAATGTCTATAGCGACATTGTGTATAACGACAATGTGAATAGCGACAAAGTGCATAGCAACAATGTGAAATGCGACAATGTGTATAGCGACAATGTGAATAGCGACAATGTGTATAGCGACAACGTGTATCGCGGAAATGTGTTGAGCGAAGATGTGTGTAGCAAAAATGTGTATAGCTACAATGTGTCTATCGAAAATGTGCATTGCGAAAATGTGTATCGCGAAAATGTGTATCGCGAAAATGTGTATAGCGTCAATGTGTATCGCGAAAATGTGAATCGTGAAAATGTGTATCGCGAAAATGTGTATAGCACCAATGTATATTGCGAAAATGTGAATCGCGCCAAAGTGTATAAAGACAACGTATATTATGGCGACAATGTGTATAGCGAAAATGTGTTGAGGGAAGATGTGTATAGCGAAGATGGGTGCAGCGAAACTATGTGTCGCAAAAATGTGTATCGCGAAAAATTGTACAGCGAAAATGTGAATAGCGACAATGTGTATTGCGACAATGTGTATCGCTACAATGTTTATCGTGAAAATGTGTCCTTCAAAAATGTGTGCAGCGAAAATGTGTGCAGTGAAAATGTGTGCAGTGAAAATGTGTGTCGTGAAAATGTGTATCGTGAATGTTGAGCGAAAATGTGTGTAGCGAAAATGTGTGCAGTGAAAATGTGTGTGCAGTGAAAATGTTTGCAGTGAAAATGTGTGTCATGAAAATGTGTAGAGTGAATGTGTCGCGAAAATGTGTGAAGTGAAAATGTGTGTTGCGAAAATGTGTATATCGAAAATGTGTGTTGTGAAAATGTGTATCGTGAATGTGTAGCGAAAATGTGTACAGTGAAAATATGTGACGCGAAAATTTGTATTGCAACAATGTGTATAGCTGCAATGTTTGTCGCGAAAATATGTCTCGTGAAATTGTGTATCGCAAATATGTGTACACCGACAGAGTGTGTTGCGAAAATGTGTGTAGCGAAAATGTGTTTCGTGAAAATGTGTACAGCGAAAATGTGGATAGTGAAAATGTGTATCGTGACAATGTGTATAGCAACAATGTGTATAACGACAATGTGCAGAGCAACAATGTGTATAGCGACAATGTGTATTGCGAAAATGTGTATAGCGACAAATGTGAATAACGAAAATGTGAACAGCAAAAATGTGTTTAACAAAAATGTGTATCGTGAAAATGTGTATAGTGACAATGTGTATCGTGACAATGTGTATCGTGACAATGTGTATAGTGACAATGTGTATTGTGAGAATGTGTATAGCCACAATTTGTATAGCGACAATGTGTATAGTGACAATGTGTATAGTGACAATGTATATAGTGACAATGTGTATAGTGACAATGTGTTTAGCTACAATGTGTATCGTGACAATGTGTAGAGCGACAATGTGTATAGCGACAATGTGTAGAGCGAGAATGTGAATAGCGAAAATGTGAATCGCGAAAATGTGAAGAGCGAAAATGTGCATAACAAAAATGTGTATAGCGAAAATGTGTGTCGCTACAAAGTGTATCGCGAAAACGTGTTGAGCGAAAATGTATGTAGCGAAAATGTGTTGAGTGAAAATGTGTGTAGCGAAAAGGTGTATAGTGAAAAGGTGTATCAGGAAAATGTGTGTCGCGAAATGTGTATAGCTACAAAGTGTATCGTGAAAATGTGTTGAGCAAAAATGTGTGTTGCGAAAATGTGTATAACGACAATGTGAATAGCGACAAAGTGCATAGCAACAATGTCTATAGCGACATTGTGTATAACGACAATGTGAATAGCGCCAAAGTGCATGTCGACAATGTGAAAAGCGACAATGTGTATAGCGACAATGTGAATAGCGACAATGTGAATAGCGACAATGTGTATAGCGACAATGTGTATAGCGACAATGTGTGTAGCGAAAATGTGTTGAGCGAAGATGTGTGTAGCAAAAATGTGTATAGCCACAATGTGTCTAGCGAAAATGTGTGTCGCGAAAATGTGTATCACGAAAATGTGTATCGCGACAATATGTATAGCGTCAATGTGTATCGCAAAAATGTCTATCGTGAAAATGTGTATCGAGAAAATGTGTGCAGTGACAATGTGTATATCGAAAATGTGTGTTGTGAAAATGTGTGTCGCGACTGTGTATATTGACAAAGTATATTGCGACAATGTCCATCGTGACAATGTGCACAGCGACAATGTGTGTAGCGAAAATGTGTGTAGCAAAAATGTGTATTGTGAAAATGTGTATAGCGACAATGTATATAGCTACAATATGTATCCCGAAAATGTGTTGAGTGAAGATGTTTGTCGCGAAAATGTGCATCGCGAAAATATGTATGGCGAAAATGTGTATCGTGAAAATGTGTGGCATCGATGTGTATCGCGAAAATGTGTATGGCGACAATGTGTATGGCGAAAATGTGAATAGCGACATAGTGTATCGAGACATCGTGTATAGCAAAAATGTGTATCACTACAATGTGTATCGTGAGAATGGGTTGAGTGAAGATGTGTATCGTGAAGATGTGTGTAGCGAAACTATGTGTCGCAAAAATGTGTATCGCGAAAAAGTGAATAGCGAAAAAGTGAATAGCAACAATGTGTATTGCGACAATGTGTATAGCTACAATGTTTATCGTGAAAATGTGTCTCGCAAAAATGTGTATAGCAAGTATGTGTACACCGACAAAGTGTGTTGCGAAAATGTGTATAGCGACAACGTGTATCGCGAAAATGTGTTGAGCGAAGATGTGTGTAGCTAAAATGTGTGTAGCGAAAATGTGTGTAGTGAAAATGTGTGTAGTGAAAATGTGTGTAGTGAAAATGTGTATCGTGAATGTAGAGCGAAAATGTGTGTTGCGAAAATGTGTGCAGTGAAAATGTGTGTGTCGCGAAAATGCGTGTCATGAAAATATGTATTGTGAAAATGTGTCGTGAAAATGTGTATCACGAAAATGTGTATCGTGAAAATGTGTGTCGTTAAAATGTGTAGTGAATGTGTAGCGAAAATGTGTGAAGTGAAAATGTGTGTGGCGAAAATGTGTATCATGAAAATGTGTATAGTGTATGTGTAGCGAAAATGTGTATCGCAAAAATGTGTGCAGTGAAAATGTGTATGTCGAAAATGTGTATCGTGAAAATGTGTATAGTGAACGTGTCGCGAAAATGTGTGCAGTGAAAATGTGAGTAGCGAAAATGTGTGAAGTGAAAATCTGTATTGTGAAAATGTGTGTCGCGAAAATGTGCACAGCAAAAATGTATATCGCAAAAATGTGTATTGCGAAAATGTGAATCGTGAAAATGTGTATTGCTAAAATGTGAATAGTGAAAATGTGTATTGTAAAAATGTGTACAGTGAAAATGTGTATTGTGTGATTGCAAATGTTATAGCAAAGCAAATGTTATAGCAAATGCAAATGTTATAGCAAATGTTATAGCATTATAAATGTTATAGCAAAAAGTGTATGGCAAAAATATGTATCGTGAAATTGTGTTTCGCTAAAATGTGCAAAGCGACAATGTGTAAAGCAAAAATGTGTGTAGCAAAAATGTGGATCGTGAAAATGTGGATAGTGCCAAAGTGTATAGCGAAAATGTGTGTTGCGAAAATGTGTTTGGCTAAATTATGTATCGCGACAATGTGTATTATGAAAATATGTAAAGCGACAATGTGTTTCGCAAAAATGTGTGTTGCGAAAATGTTTGCAGAGAAAATGTCTGTTGCGACAAAGTGCACAGTGGAAATTTGTATAGTGACAATGTGTTTTGTGATAATGTGTGTAGTGACAAAGTGCATTGCCCACTTCTGGTGGGATTGTCACTTTCTGCTGTGCCAAATGAGTCCTATTTAATAAGGTGCAACTGCAATGTGTCTATAATTCATATTTTTTGAGATATTGCCCACTTTTTGTATTATGAACTCACAAGTGGCCATATTGTGTTTCGGATCAGCTTATTTTAATCAAATGTTTGCCTAGGTAGTTGATCATATGTTTTAAGTTTCGCATTGATCGGTTAAGCGGTTATCGAGAAGCGAGAAGTTTGTTAATCGGTTAAGTACCACACCTTGCTGTATAGAAATACCACACCATGCTGCATAGAAATACCACACCATGCTGTATAGAAATACCACACCATGCTGTATAGAAATACCACACCATGCTGCATAGAAATATCACACCATGCTGCATAGAAATACCACGCCATGCTGCATAGAAATACCACACCATGCTGCATAGAAATAGCACACCATGCTGCATAGAAATACTACACCATGCTGTATAGAAATACCACACCATGCTGCATAGAAATACCACACCATGTTGCATAGAAATACCACACCATGCTGTATAGAAATACCACACCATGCTGCATAGAAATATCACACCATGCTGCATAGAAATACCACACCATGCTGCATAGAAATACCACACCATGCTGCATAGAGATACTACACCATGCTGCATAGAAATACCACACCATGCTGCATAGAAATACCACACCATGCTGCATAGAAATACCACACCATGCTGCATAGAAATACCACACCATGCTGCATAGAAATACCACACCATGCTGCATAGAAATACCACACCATGCTGCATAGAAATACCACACCATGCTGCATAGAAATACCACACCATGCTGCATAGAAATACTACACCATGCTGCATAGAAATACTACACCATGCTGCATAGAAATACTACACCATGCTGCATGCATGTTTGATGTAGTTGTTGTTAACTACCTTGTAGCATACCTGTCTGCTGTCCCGCTTCAGCATTAGTTTACCTTTTACCAAGCCCAGGTCTGCTTGGACTAGGGCGGGGATGATACGTTCGTTTTATTATTGCCAAATGGTACGAATATTATTATTGTTGTTAATATTATTAGTATTAATAAATGCTTTGTTACAATGTCATCATTGTTTTTGTTATTTATTTTGTAATAGGAATACCATGTCATGGAAGGACCTATTAAACTGCGCTATGCACCTTAACATGGCGATGCGTGTTTAGAAACATAGGAATTCTTCAGGATTCTTTGTAGTTAATAAGCCTGATCATGTCAGGAGATCATAACTAAATAGTTTCTCATTTTGAACATGTTCCAGGGCTCTGCTTCTGATCCGTCTGGGGAAGCATAAGCTCTTTCATCTGGCCCCTCAATAGGAACTTCTGACTGTCATTATCTGCAGGGGGCGATGTTTTTTACCTTCACCCCGAGCGCCACAAACCATCACTTCGCCACTGCTTTCTAGCATTGAGTGAGTTACAAGCACAGTCGTGAGTTACCTGCACAGGGTGCAACCTGCTGGTTGAGTTACCAATCCCTTCTGTCGTGATAACTGCTTTACCATGCAAAGAGCAGATGGGAGTCAGACAGGTATTAACCGCATAGTGCCTGTGACATAGAGAGGGTTACATCAAAATAAGACAGGTATTTTCCGCATCGTACCTGTGATATACAGAGCGTTACATCAAAATAAGACAGGAATTAACCACTTAGTGCTGGTGACATGCAAAGCGTTACATCAAAATAAGACAGGTATTAACCGCATAGTGCTTGTGACATACAGAGCATTACATCAAAATAAGACAGGTATTAACCGCATAGTGCTTGTGACATACAGAGTATTACATGAAAATAAGACAGGTATTAACCGCATAGTGCTTGTGACATACAGAGCATTACATCAAAATAAGACAGGTATTAACCGCATAGTGCTTGTGACATACAGAGCATTACATGAAAATAAGACAGGTATTAACCGCATAGTGCTTGTGACATACAGAGCATTACATCAAAATAAGACAGGTATTAACCGCATAGTGCTTGTGACATACAGAGCATTACATCAAAATAAGACAGGAATTAACCACTTCGTGCTCGTGACATGCAAAGCGTTACATCAAAATAAGTCAGGTATTAACCACATCGTTCTTGTGATATACAGAGCGTTACATCAAAATAAGTCAGGTATTAACCACATCGTACCTGTGATATACAGAGCGTTACATCAAAATAAGACAGGTATTAACCACATCAGTAGTGTAATAATGTTGCTTCTGGGACACCTCCGTTTAACATGGGAAATCCCTATCTAATGTCATTTACCCCCTTGTCTTTTTCAAAAATCATAAACACCTCTATTTCTCCCACCCTCATCTTTATGAACCTTTTGTCTGTAGTACCTATCCTTAATGTTGTTCATTAGACCACTCAAACACTACAAATATTTGTTTTCTCTTATAGACCTATCATCCTTCTTCTACATATCATCTGGCAGCAGATTAATCTTTGACCCACTCAAACATTGACCCATTCACTTCCATATTAATTCTTTCCCTCCCTCATTGCCCCTAAACACCTATATTTCTCTCACCCTGTTCTTTACGAACCTTCTAACCTTTTGACATGTTATCCTTATTCATTAGACCACTTAAACACCTGTGATCCTTCTGACCTCATGGACCTTTTAACCTTTTACTCTTAATATCATCTGGTGAATATAACCCACTCAAACAACGACCCTACAAATATTTGTTTATGCGTGGGAAATAATTTAATTCTCCTACAACTCTCTTCACCATCTAATACATTAACAAAAAATATGTTTGAGTTTGGTTCTTTATTAAGATATTTTAACTGAGCTAAGATAAAATGGTAAACCTCCCTCAATGTTCTTATTTGAGCGCCTCCAGTGCCACATACCATTTTTAAATTAAAGTATATATTTTCCTGACAACCATCAAAGTTTTCCGTCCACTCAAAAATATTTCCATCTTTTTTACCCAATTCACCGGTATTTAAATTAATTCTCTTATTTGTTTTGTGAACTTTTTTACCAGTTGCCTTTTCAATTATACCTATTTGATATTTTTCACATTCATTATGTTTTCCATTTATATACCAAGGTTGATTACACCTCCACTCTTTAGTCTGGTTGATACTTGGTTCTATCATTTATATAATAGTAAAAAAGGCGGCGGTAGCCCGTTAAAATCCCCAACCCCCCCTTTTTAACTTATCACTTATATATATCTTATCACTTATATATATCTTATCACTTATGTATATCTTATCACTTATATATATCTTATCACTTATATATATATCTTATCACTTATATACTTATATAACCATAAGGGAGACTATCAATTCCATTTTCTAAAATAAACCTCTTATCATCAAAAGCCCCCAATGCTTTCTTATTCATCTCTTCTGAAAATAATTGATGTTTATAACTTCTTATTCCATTAATCTTTCTAAACTCTTCTTTCTTTGTTGTTAAACAGTTATAATAATCCTTAAAGTTTATTGTTTCTTTTATGACATTTTTCTTTATGCCTTTTAACTTCTTATCAGTTTTTTCAACGTTATTCACAATATATTTATAAGCATAAGCCTTAGACCTCAATCCCACAAATTCACTCATGACATTTCCTCCTAATTCATCCTTGAACTTTCCAATCACCTTTTTATTTTTGGAGGAGAACAACTCACTCTCTGGGCTGTAATTACTAGTGTCATAGATATTAATGTCCTTTTTCATGTCTGAATAAACATCATCAGTATTAATTTGCAAAATAAAACTATCTGTATCCATATAAAGTAGATTAACATCATTTTGATATTTCTTCCTCAAGTTATTATAAAAGTAATCATACATTAATGACTTTGATAAATCAAGAATTGTTGTTCCAATATAAATAGGTTTGTTCATTTCAATACTCTCTTTAACCAAATGGATCGCACAAAAGTTCTCAGTAAAGACCTCAGCTCTAGTAAAACTCGGTCTATTAATTAATTTTGATGCTTGTTCCCAAGATGTTGATAGTCTGATATTTTGTCTTTTCCTCACATTCTCCATGGTCTTACCAAAGACCGCATTATTCATCAATTTATAAAAGTCTTTCTCAAAATCGGTTTTTGACTCTGTTCTTCTTTGTGTATTGAAATCAATGTACCCCCTTAACCAATGACTTTGATTGAACTTTAGAACCCTATGGATCTTCTCTACTCTTAGACCTTTTGATAAATATTGTCGCAAATTTCTTTGGTGTAGAACATAATTTTTCTTGTTATATAATGTAGTAAGTAATTTTTCTGTTGATTCACCTATATTAAATGATCGTTGATAATCACTTAACCACTCCTTCTTTGGACTTTCTTTCTCACAAGCAAATGGGAGATCTTTGTGTAGGTTATGGAGTTCCTCTGGATATTTTAAATCAATTTCACAATAATAACCAACCTTTGAATCATCCAATTCTTTTTGTGTAGAGATACATACATCTTGTAAAACCTTTTTGTAGTCTTTTTCCTTTACCCATCTAAGTTTTCCATAAGGAAGAGCCTGAGACATTGCCCAGCCATACAGGTTGTTTGCGTCATAGTACATCAAGTAAGAACTCTCTTTCGTTGATTCATAATTTGGAAGATATTTGTTATTTGCTTTTGCGTATCTCTTTGAACAGACTTGTGAAATTCCTCCTCTCTTTGCCTTTTCAATCATCAAAAGCATATCAACATCGGTTATCAAATCCAAATCTTGTTTTGTCATTTTCAACATCGCACTCCAGGCCAATCCAGGTGCTGTGTAGTAGTGAGCAGGATCCAATCCATATCCAGTGCGACAAACAGATCTAAAGGCTTCAAATACATCGGCCAATAAAAGGACATCAGTTTTGAGATACAAATCATGATACTCGCCAAGATTCTTGATGTTATATTTTTCCCAAACATTTTGTGCGTGTACATAATCTTTATCAGATATATTACTGTTGTTTAATTTGTTATAGAAATTTTCTTTTGAAGGAAGTTGTGTTTCATTGAATCTCTCAAATGAGTCCATATAGTCATAGGGGTAAATTCCCTTTTGTGTTAGAAAATCTTTATCTAAAAAATACTCTGAAAGACATGGAAACTCTTTTAGATTTTGAACCAAGTTAACCAATGGACTTGCCATGAATTTAAATGTATCAAGAAATCTGATATGAGTAATAGGAGATGTGTGAATTGTTTTTGTGAATGAAATGTATTTCTGATCCGTGTTTGGAATTGCTGAGATACTTCCAGAAGTCTTTGAGAGTTCCTTGATAAATAGATGTGTATCATAATGAGCGTTGTTATGAAGAAAGACAGGAATGAAAGAGGGGAGTTGATAATTAATATTACAACTTTGATGAGCCGGACCTCTATATTTACCAGTGAGATGACAATGGTCTCTAACCTTTAGACCTTTACCAATTTTCTCCTCACAAATATGACAGACATTGTTTTTTATAAATTCCCTTTTTTCTTTACTTGTTAAGGACATTGGTTTATTGGTTTCTCTCATTATCTTGGTTAATCGAACACAGTCTTTTTCTAGTCGTTTCACAAACTCCTCTGGGGTATTTGAGCCTCTATACATCTCTAACTTGTTATATTTATCACCAACGGATGATTTGATATAATAACAAAAACCACAAGGAGTATGTTTTTGATATTTATTTGTGTATGATTCTTTTGGATCTTGAGAAGCAGTATCAATTTTTTCTAAAATACTTTCAAAATCAGCATATATAACAAATGGATGTTTGATCTTTTTATTTTCATCTTTGAATGTGATCTTTGAGCCTTCTTTAGGCATATTGATTACCGTTGATTTATGTTCGCCACAATAATTTGAATGTTTATCTAATCTTTCTTGTGAATTGAAGAAGTTAAGACAACGCAAACAAATATATATTTTATTTGTTCTCTTACAGACTTGTGGTTTTATTAATTTAGCAATATCTTTGATGTATGTATAATGTGAATTTTCGTCTGAATTAAAATATAGAAGATTAATATGAGTTTGTTTACAATTGTCAGAAAGCTTTAAAACCTGAATGTTGTTTGTTTCTGTTAGACCATAAACATTAACTGATAAATTATTCATCTTTTCAAATTTAGGAATATCATTTAAAGTCATCGGAAACTTTAGATCTTTCGTATTTAATGTATTCTCATATTTTTTATAATGAGATACTCTTTCATCATGAAAATGTGGAGGATGTAAGTGTGCTAAAATAGACCAGAGAAAACATTTATTGTCTTTATTTTTGATATTGATAACTGCTTTTCTATTTTTGATAACACTGGGTAAATCAATGTAAGAAGAAGCTTTTAGAGGATCTGATTTAAGAATATGAATGTCTATGTAAATAATTTTTCCTATATTGAATCCACTTCCTACGATTGAATTATCCACATCTTGCTCTTGTTTAATAAGTTCATCATAGACTCCTGATGTTTTAAAATCTTGATATGAAGATATAAAGTGTGGCTCAGTTCTCATGTATGGTGCATCTATAACTCCTTCATCCTTTGTCATTTCTAATTTTACTCCCATATAAAATTTAAGTGGTTTCATTTCCTTTAGTGTTTTTTCAATCAACGTTTGAACAGCAGGTTTAACTATTTCTACAGCATCAACTATAGACTCTGGTTCAGGAGGTTTGAAGTTAAAGACTCTTATTTTAATATGTCCTTTGAATGCTCCATCAGAGTTTTTAGTTGTGATAAAATTTGATAAATGTAGATTTGTTTTAAGATGTATTTTGAAGCCTTTCTTGAGGATATTTTTATTACATGTAGAACAGTGTTTTGTTTCAGGTGGAAGAGGGGAAAGTTTGTTTAAAATGTTGTATGTATGTTTTGCGGTGAGAATATGTTGTTTATAATATTTTACTTCCTTCTCGCAAGTATCACAATAAACCATATTTATAGCGTGAGAAAACGTGGTGTTTTATATATATCACTGTGCTTAAAATAAAACACTTTTGAGCTTTACAGCTCCGTTTTATATATATCACTGTGCTTAAACTAAAACACTTTTTCACTCAGAATCATCTAAGTCATAACTATCACATGAATACTCAGAATCATACTCAGAGTCATCAATAAAGCTACTCTCATAACTATCATTTGAGCACAAACTATTAGTATCATAACTATCATCTGTGTTCAATGAAATACTATCATCACCATCGTCCAAGTTCAATGAAATACTATCATCACTATCGTCCGAGTTCAATGAAATAGTAAAATCTTCACTGCTGTATTGACTCATATTTAATTAGCAAGAAAAATATTCCCATCAATATCTATATACTTTCTTTCATTAACAGATTCAATCTCTACAATTTTTATATCAAAAGTTATCTTTAAATAATCTCTAACTATCATAGAACGAAATGACATTTCACCAGAAATATTAACATCATTCATTTTACTTAGATCTACACCCTTTGGATTATTAAAGAAAATACAAATGTCTCCTCTAGAATTATTAATGGTCTTATCATTCTTTTTCAAAGTATCGTGGTCAATCACTTTTTCAAGCTTTGAATAAATTGCCAGGAGTAGAGGAGAAACTTTTGTTAGATTTACTTTAATGGATGTCTTTCCAGGTATAGTTAGAGCTCTTCCTTTAAATGAAATAGAGGGGCTCATGTTATTTTCCATAACTGGTTTTACCCAAAAATTTCCATATTTATCTTTGTTCAATTTAACATCTTTGACATATTTTTCTATATCTTCCACCGAAGTAGAGATTGATTGAAATTTGTCTTTTGTGCTTTGAAACATTGTATTTATTAATGAATAAACTTGCGTTTAGTTTAAGTAAAAATTTACCACATAAATATGATAAGTTCTGAAGGATATTTAGAATTTCCAGACTCTCCATATGATAAATTAGAGAATTGTCCGGCTTGTGATAGAGTGGGGCTTAATGATGAGGATTCATATAAACAATGTTTATTCTGTGATTATATTCTAATTAATGATAATAAGAAATATAAAAAAACATATAACTCTTTTAAATTAGAACCAAAAATGAATTACTTTACAAGATTAATAAGAGAGATGAATGTTAAGCATTATGGTGATAATACACCATTTCTTACAAGGAAAGAGACTCTTTGTATTGAGGAAATGTATAAGGGTTTAATGATATTTATTATTCAAAATAATTTTAATGGAAATGTTAATACAAGATACTATATAAATAAAATAATGGATTATTTTGAAATTAAACCCGAACTCAGGATAAAATATAGAGTTTCTCAAATAGCTCAAAAAAAGTTGGATAACTTGTTTTCCAAATATATAAATGAATGATTTTTTACCCGTTTGGGAAAATAAGATAAAATTTAATAACCATAAAAACATTCCAAATTCATTGAGATGTCTAATAGTTGGTTCAAGCGGATGTGGAAAAACCTGTTTACTTTTAAAGATGCTCCTTGGTTCTAATTTTTTAGATTATGATAATTTAATAATTTTTACAAAGTCAAGTTTTCAACCCGAGTATCAACTACTCTCACAGGGTTTTAATGCAGGTCTTAAAAAGGAAGACATTATCGGTTTATTTAAACTTCAAAACAAACTGAATGATTATAATATTGAAGATATAATACAATTATTTTGTGATACACAGAAATCAAAATCGAAACCCATAACTTGTATTCTCAGTGATAATACGGATGATATACCTTCACCTCAAGATTTAGATAAATCAAAAAAGAACCTCGTCATCTTTGATGATTGTGTTAATGAGAGAAACCAAACAGTAATGGATAGCTACTATACAAGAGGGAGACATTCTTCTTGTAATTGTATATATCTTAGTCAATCATATTTTCAACTCCCTCGACGCTCAATAAGAAACAATGCCAATACTTTTATTTTATTTAAGTTAAATTCAATAGATGTAAATAATTTTTGGAGAGATAATTGCTCTACGTTATGTAGTAAAAAAGAATTTGAAAATTATATGAAACACACGATTGGAAAATATAAATATATTGTTGTGAAACAAGATGAGATACTAAATGATATTTTTCAATAAATAAATACAGAAAATGAATACTGAAGAAAGAGAAAGAAAGTTTAAGGAACATCAACAATTAGTTTCAAAAGTTGTTAAACAACAGGAAGAGATAAAGAAGAAACGGAGACAGAAACTAACTGGTGAAGAAGCCTTTGAAAGAAAACAAGAGAAATTCTTTAAACCACTTTTGAAAACTCAACACTCACCTACAGTACCCACGGTAGAATTTACTCCGAAAAAACTTCAAATGCTCAAAGATTTTAGTCAGATAACAAAACAAGAACTTGGTGAATTAGAATATGATGACGAGGGATTATTTCGGAAACTTGAGGAGGTAAATCAACCCCCTAATTATGTTGTGGAAGCTCTTCAAAACAATGAATATTCGGCGGGTTCAAAAACCAGAGCAGGTCTCATTCCAACAGAAGAACCAGCAGTGTTTCATCTTGTGGAAGAAAAGGTATTGATATTTAATGATGAATTGATGTTCTTGAGTTCTACTCAACCAAATGTTAAATTAACTCCAAGATTAATGTTTCTTCTAACAAACCCCGGATTCAGCGGTTCAAAATATTTTGAGGAACCACTTGATATGGAAAGAGAGGAAGATAGGGTATATATTGAGTTGCTAAATGCACTTGATTATGGAGTTTCTGTTGCTGGTAAAAGTAAGAAGAATGAGAAGGAGAAACATATTATTGATGCTTTAAGTAAGCTTGGTTCGGGTGTTAGTTTTCTTCCAAATGACCCATCACAATTAGTTAATAGGCTATTATTGTTGTTAGGTAGTAAGAAGGCTGGAAACAACAATTGTTTTAATGAATCCTCAGCCATTTTAGATCAGTTGATGAACATGAAAATAATTAATAAATGTCAATACAAAGATATTTTATTAGATATTAAATAAGATGAGAAGCACAATTCTTAGTTTTAATTTCACAACGAGCGATTACACAGCTTCATTCCCTTACCCACTACAACTTGACCCCCTTACCTCATATGAGGCATCTTTGTTGTCAATGGAAACTTACAATACCCTTTTTAATATCACAGAGAAAAACAACAAGTTTAGTTATAATCCAGGAAGTGGATATAAAACTATAACCGTTTCACCTGGAGCTTACGAGATTTCTCAAATATCTTCAGAAGTCTCTCGCCTTATGAAAGAAAAAGGTGATGAACCAAAAAATATTGTAATAGATATTCAAAAACACACTTCAAAATCAACTATTAAACTTAAAAATAATTATAAAGTTGATTTCACGATTGAAAATTCGTTTAGAGAGCTATTGGGTTTCTCTTCAAAAAAGATTGAAAATAACGGGACGTTTTACAGTGATAATGTTATCCAAATATCCTCCGGTATAAATTCAGTATTAATTCATTGTGATTTGATTGATGGTGCTTATAACGATGGAATAAGAACAAATACAATATTTTCATTCAGTGCATACTCAACCCCGATTGGTTATAAATTTAATATGGAACCAAAAAATCTTGTCTATTTACCTGTGTCAGGAAAAACCATATACAGAGTAAATTTTAGGATAACCGACCAAGATAATCGTATGATATCCTTTAATGATGAAATTATATCCATCAGAATTCACCTACGTGAAGTTTTTCAATAAATAAATAATGGTTATTGTGAGAAAACACGAGTTGGGAAAATATAAAATAATTACAGGGGAG
The DNA here is from genome assembly GCF_964187855.1 of Myxine glutinosa. Taxonomy (NCBI): domain Eukaryota; kingdom Metazoa; phylum Chordata; class Myxini; order Myxiniformes; family Myxinidae; genus Myxine; species Myxine glutinosa. The sequence continues at coordinate 14,492,659 of NC_136268.1, forward strand.
GGCATGTTCCTTTCACCAGACTATACAAGGTATGTGGGTAAAGGATACTATAAACCTAAGAGACAACGGGGTGTAGGTCATCAATTTCGAAATAAAGGAGATGGGATAATTGATACTCTAATGGGTATTGGTTCAACCATCCTTAAACATAAAGACCTAATTGGTTCAACTGCTTCTGCCGTGGGCTCCGTTGCGGGTGCTATAAAGAGTATAAAAGATGCTCAAAAGGAGTCTCATAAATTACAAGCAATCAAAGAAATTAAAAAAGGTAAAACTCAACTATCTTCACAAGAACGACAAAAAATCATTAAAATACTTGGGTCAGGGTTTCAACAATTTTAATGCTATATAAATACAAGTATGGAAGCGATTGATAGTATCTATGATTTGGATGATACGATTATCATTTCAAACTCCACTAAAAAGGAAGACTATTTTAAGGTAAATGCTATAACAGGAACAGACTGGAATTCAAACGGAACAAAAAGTTTTGAAATAAATAATCAACAAACTTACTTGAATATAGCTGATAGTTTCTTGCTGTGTAAATTTAAATTCACTAAGGCTGCGAATAATACTAATGCTACACTCGTAAATGATTTCTTCTGGAAAATGTTTGACAGTGTCCGCCTGTATATTGGAACACAAGAGGTTGAAGCGGTTGATTATGTCTCTGCTACATCTGAAATGATGAAATTTACACTATATTCGTTTAGTGATAGA